>NW_019211455.1:3578596-3617608 GCF_002443255.2 Varroa destructor
ATATGTATATGTGTGTATGTGTATATATGTATATGTGTGTGTGTATGTGTGTATATGTATATGTGTGTGTGTACGTGTGTATATGTATATGTGTGTGTGTACGTGTGTATATGTATATGTGTGTGTGTACGTGTGTATATGTATATGTGTGTGTGTACGTGTGTATATGTATACGAGTGTGTGTGTGAATGTGTGTTGTGTGTGTGTGTGTATACGAGTGTGTGTGTGTGTGTGTATACGAGTCTGTGTGTGTGTGTGTATACGAGTGTATGTGTTTGTATACGAGTGTGTGTGTGAATGTGTGTGCCTGTGTGCGCGTGCGCGCGTGCGTGTGTGGCCAAGAAACCCACTTAATACATTCCGCTTAGAAGGAAGGTGTAGAGCTATTATGAAGGCCGCGTGCTTTTGAGCGACAATTCACTTATACTTAATCACAGCGTGCTGAAAGGATTAATGGAACCCGGTACGGTTGTCAACTGGCGGTTACAATAGTGGTGGCCTCATCCTATATGAATCCTCTCCGAGGCGGCTGTCGTACTAACTAAATCGCTCTTATCTTCCGCTCTGTCGTCCTTATAGGGACGTCTTGACTCAAAGCAACGGAATTATCTCGGCCTTTGTCGCCACGCGGAGTGGACTCCTCCGGGTGCAAACGTTCCTCGATCAGAACATCTCCGAGTCTGAGTAAGTAAGAAAATACTTATTTTTACCATTTCGAGTTATAATGAGATACCTTAGGAGTCTCGAATTAGCTGTATTTAATTTACTTCGAATTGTTCGGTGCAATCTCGGATGCTCGGCTCATCACGCGCTTATTTTTAGGTAGAGAATTAATACATTCAAAATTCATATAAACGCTGAAATTAAAAAGGATAAGACGGAATGATAAAACGGGCTCGATACGAATACGTTTCGGTTCGCGTTCAGATATGTTCAGATATTAAAATAGAATCTTTCTACACACTGACATATAATGCCAACTATATATCACGAACTACACAAGGTGGAAGGCTACGGAAGGTAGCTTCTAGAAATTTCGACATACAGACATACTGAAAGTCATATTAAAAATATCTAAAAAGGAACTTAGCATGTCATTAGACAAACAAGTGTTATGAAAGCATCACTGCCTCTGTCTTGGTACCCCATATGGCTAAGTCCTCGGCACTGGGCGATGCTGGTTCGAGTCCCAGAATGAAACATACTCCCCCTGCCGAGCTTTACCCGCAAGCTGAGTTTCTAAGTACAGTACGGAACATTTATCTATTTGTGAATGTTTGCAGAAAATTCTACAATAAATATCCTCGATCAATAGACGAACTATTCTACAAACGAGCCGTGGACTTCTATTATCATTCAAATGCATCCAAGGAGGCTTTTGTCTACTCTGTGCCATTTGACGCTGGAGAAAGGTAAACACAGTTAAATTTGGACTAGCTTAATTAGTTGGTCACACGAAGCGCATAATTAACACGAAGGACATTGAGCGTTGAAGAGATCCCGTGTATTCTACGATAAACCGTATCGTTGAGTCAGGTTACGAACTGTGGTCACGTTAGAATTGTTCCTGCCTCTTGAAAACGACAATTTTTTTTTAGCCGATCTTTCTATGAATGAACAAACAAACAACTATTGCACAGTATTTGGTTCACAAAAATAAAATTTTTAAGTGACATGTCATCGCCATGATGTACAATACGCGTATGGCTTTTGGTTGGCAATCATATAGAGCTAACATGATTTTGGATTTCTAAAAAACATGGGGTAAGTAAATACGGACCTTTGGGATAATGTTACTTTGAAATGATTCGATGTGTTTGAAACGATCTATATGAACGCGGCGTGTTTCTTCATCAGACGGTCAGAACACTGCTGCCTGCAGCAGTCATCTCGTTTGAGACATGTGAAGAATAACCCGCGGGTGAATTGGGTGTAGTAATTGACGATTTCGTGAATACGGTCTTGTACTTGATCTGGTTGAATTTCGTTGGATCTCGAGGTTCTTCACCTCCTTCCCAGTAATGTTGATCCTGTTGCTGGCCTCTCGAACCTCCTCTATCTCGGTCTGACGGATAGCGCTCTATGGCCCGTTCGCCCTCGCGTAACGGGACAGTCCCCCGCCGCAAGGCGTGAGCACGTAATCTCCTCCTGTACACCTGGACATCTGCTAAGAATGCGTCCGATGATATTAAATTTAATCAAGTGTCCCTATAGATTCAGTTTGATTTGTATTGTCTCTTGTGCATGTATGAGGTACCTTATACGACTACAGGAAATCTGAAGAATTATGGACTGGGCTATTACTATAGCAGAAGGCTAGTTGCGCTCTCTTCAATATCGGAAATGAACGATAGTATTTTAGCGTCCTCCATTGTCAGACATGCTCCTGCCTATTAATTTCTACTTACACAATGGTAGCGAGTTATGTTTGTCCAAATTTGCTGTGAATTGGCGACCATTTGTGTCTGTGTTTATGACTGTTTGATCGTTTTTAGCTTATTTCTTTCTTTCATGTGTATATTTGTATATACTATAAAAGTACGAGTACCTACAACTGAGTAGCACTCAGTTTAAACTATGTAATGCTTAGCCTGGCCAAAAGTGACGCTCGCGTATTGATGGAACAATGTGCCACACATTCGTATCTGATAAAAACAAACTACTAATTCTAATGTATTTTTGATGAAAGAGAACAGGCGCATTCTGTGTTTTCTTACTAGAGAACGATGCTGATGGGCGATAGGACTAAAGTCAGATGTTTAAACAGAATCGCTCGCTAATATTCAACTCGTTGTATAAGGCACACCCACCAGGACCACAGGCTCCCGAACGACTCTTATAAAGAAACCAGTGAATGCGTTCTAGCAAATTACAAACACTGGGCCATCCCAGGCCCATGAATACATACAGCCATAGGCGCGTCGAATAGATCTGGGGATGACATGCAACGAGAACGCGAGGAAGACAACGTAGGCCACGTACCGCAAGACTGCGGATTTCCCTTGTGCTATCCGAACTAATAGCCTTCCGGTGTCCTGGAAGAGTTCGAGAATTGCCCCAGAGGCACCAACCATAATTTTGCTTCGTTGTTCGTATGCAATGGTTTAGTGGTGATGAAAACTGGTAGCCATAGCGGCCGAACGATATCCGTCAGCCTACGATTCACGGGTAGAAATGTTTCACCATATGGCCTTGCCGAAGGCCGGTATAATCGAGCTTATTTACGAGACAAATAAAAAGCGCTACGTAAGGTTACAAAATAACAGAATCCTAAAGAAATACATAGTGAATAAGTTTTACCGTAGCATGTTATGTTTGTAGTTTTCGGCTAAACTATTGTGTTTGAAGGAACCTTTTATCTGGAGATTTGGCAGGGAGAATTGTAGAGCCTACACACTAGTGATATCAACATAACGTGATGGGTGACCTCCTAGCAAGGTTAATGGGGCCATTGTAATTAAAGCGTATGGTACTGTCAGATTTGATTTATTCCCTCGTACCAAAGGTAAAACCTACATACATATAAATAGCTCGAAGAGGCTTATTCGATACACACGTTTCAATATGTTGTTGATGTTTAATGCTGTTAGATTTTTCAAAAAAAGTAAATCTGCAACTTGCTTAGAGATAAATTAGCATTGTCGCCTGTATTTTGTGATGCGTTGACCTTCGTCGATTGTGACCCGAATCCGATCCGATGCAACGTCCTGCATCGACTCGTTATCGTGCTATATGTAGCCCAGTTAGTATAGCTGAGCTAATACCGCAGTTGAATTGCGATTGTTATTGTTGACGTATTTTCAGTCTGCAAGCAGAAGGCACGCCTATCGTGATGACAGCGACACGTGTCGTGATGTTGGGTAACTCGGAGAACGCAACCGCTCCGGTAGCCGTCGTGGGCGTACAGATCGACCATCAAATCTTTACGGAAAAATTCTTCAATTCCACTTTGACCGCTGTAAGTTTAACTCGTTTTTTTTTTTGTCCTTTAACACATTTGACTATGTTCATTACGATGATATAGGTAGGGCGCGCCCACTAGTAAGCCTAACCAGGGCGGATCATGCTGGACTTATTAAGGTTTCTTCAATAAGCCTGTGAAATTAGATAGTAACCACTTGCTAATACGGAAATTTGCGATTGTCACATGTACACAATTACTATAGTAAAGAGATGCACATTAGCCACCCAGACTACACTGCCTTCGCTAAATTCGATCCGAATATATCGTCTAGCTTATCTTTCCATTCTCCAGTGATATATATACACTATTAGGTTGTTCAGGATGCAGCGTATGTATCTTTTCATTTCAAAACTTTCTTTCTTTTTTTTCTTTTTAAAAGACTTTATTTTCAATCAATGGGCATCATTACTATCTTTGATTTTCTGCCAATAACTTATTCATTCCACAAGTACAAAAGTCTATGGAAGCTCGAATTTCAGTGCCGACTTTTCTTTTTTTAAACAACAGTTAAACTTTAAAGTAAGTTTGGCTAAATTTTGAAGAATGATTTAGGGACGATAATTTGGCGAATAGTGCGGCTGCCAGAGAGGCTGCTCACGCCTTCATTTCACTCTTGCACTTTATCAGAAGGACCACTTCCGTATAAGGTGGGACGGTGAAGCCCAGTAAGAATGCCTTATCTCTATGCCCTAATATGCCTGACTGCGTAATGAAAAGTCTTTCTCCAGTCATTGACAAAATTCATGAACCAGGGCAACTGCTACTATCAAGATGACGTCCTGCCAGTTCGATCACATACATCCACTAACACGGCCGTTTCCAATTTTATTGTTATCACAGGGCACAATTTAAAAGAGACGCAATAACGGATCATGAACAATGAGAAACAACAGTCGCAGTCTTCGTTTTTAGACCGCGTTAAAATTCTGAAGTACCCATAGGTTCAGTCTTATTAGTTTGACTGAGGTCAAGAAGCATGGTGTTTTTGCATTCGTTGAACTTCAACGTTAATACCCCGTATAGTTAGAGGTGAATCAGCCTCCACTACAGTTCTCAACCCTTCGTCATTCGAGACTTTTCTAATTCAAAATGACCTTCCGGAATGTTTCTATTCTTCATCCTTTATATGGCGAGCTGTCTTCTTCTTCTTCTTCTTCTTCCAAGATGGAACTCGTACTCGAAACTACTTGATTGTCCTGATTCTATATGATTCATTAAAACTAACCTGTTGAAGAGCGTTGTGATGATATTTGTGTCAACGGCTTCAAGCAGGAGGAGCATTTTTTTTTTTATTTATTTTATTAGAATTTAAAGAAGTGGCGCGAACGCTCGTACCGTTATAAGATAGTATTATCTTGAATTATAAACTTAAGTCTATCACGGTTCATACTGAAAAAAAAGTCATACGAAATACGGAACATAGTCAAATGAAAGAAAGATGGAATTATTCAAAACATATTATGAATTTTTAGGATAAAATTAGACTTAGAAGATTAGAAGAAAATTAGAAGAGAATAGACGTACATCGAATAGATACCTCTATCGAATAGACGCGATCTAAGCGATTTCGTAAAATGCCATTTGTCGTTGTGCTGTCAGCGACTACGTGGCTATCACCGAAGACGAACGTCGGTGTAACTGCTATTGAGTTAGTTTTTTTTTTTTTTTTTTATCTATTTCCTTTAAGATTACTTTGAATCTGCTCTTCTCTAAGCCGATCATTTGTCTTTGCCTATTGTAGTGCGATCAGGTTGCATCAAAAGATTGCAAATTCAAATGCAACAGTGAAGCTAGCGGGTTCGACTGTTATCTTCTTGATTCAAATGGTTTTATCATCTCCACTGCCAACTCTTCAGATGTAAGTGCCTACACCCCACCTCTACGTACGAAGAAAGCGTAGCTTCGTTTATTTCGACACGTTAGCTTTTTTGCACAGGTCGTCACAGATTACTATTACGATTCAATATCGATCCTTGCTGCGATATTGGCGATCGTACCTTGTTTCCGTGGTAGAGGATTTTAAGTTATATATAGTGCCTTAAAGTAGGTCAGGTAGTGGAAACGTTATGGAGTTAAAAAAAAAAAACTGCTGGGTCAAATCATGTGGGGAACATATATATGCACTAGTTGGATGCGGCTTTGAAGAAGCAGTCTTCGAGGTCATATATGCACTAGTTGGATGCGGCTTTGAAGAAGCAGTCTTCGAGGTCGCTTTCGTATATGTTATCTGGTGTGGTCTCTATTACTGTTTATTATGCGTGATTAGTGGCACAATACAATGCACCGATGTCGACTGACACGATCACTTTTCAATATACACATAGGTCCTTTTGGTTGGGAAATTCTTCGGGGAAGTCGACGCGGCGGTGTTCAATCAGCTGATCAAGTATAACATCTTTAAGAAAGTTACTATTTATGACTATCAAGCGGTGTGCTTCGACAAGAAGCCAGGCCAAGCTTCAGCCTCTCGTCTGCTTAATCCATTTAAAAGCGTTCTTAACGGCCTCATGTTCCTGCTTAACACCTTCGTAACCAACATCGTTAAGATGGCCGCCATCGCTATCGACACGGAATGGTGGTTCCATGAGCCCCTACGGGCATTCGGATACGGTAAGTGAGTGAACTTATCTTTTAATCGTATGTACGAAAAATTGTTCCTATAAGCATGTCAAACGGTCAAGCAGGGCCGTGAACTTCAGGTCAAGCCATTATGTGCCATTACGTGTTATTATTATTATTATGCATTTTCAACTGCAGTAACTGAAATGCCGTACTGAAATCATTGACCACCTATCAAGGCCCTTGTGGGGAAAAAAGTATAGAGAATTTTTCCGTGTTTTCGTCGTTTGATTTTCATTTTCAACCTTACAATTTCCTGATGCATTTTATAAAGAGGTAAACAAAAATTGGCGCCTTATTTTGAATGATTTTTTGAACTCTTAGATAACGACGCGGTCGCGGGCGACGACGGGGACAATCCCCATCCTGGTATGTCGTTCACTCAAGTGCGGCCCTGTGATAGAGAAATCGACCTCTACATCATGGCCAATTTAGGCGAGAATCCAACGTTCGGCAATGTGCACCAGTGTAACGTGGCTTGCAACCATACCTTCATCGTCCAACCGGTCTATGACAGTAATATGTTGATGGTTGCTATACCCCACGCGTGTCAACACTGTGAACGTGAACGGCTCCGTCTTGAGCCCCATGAAGCGTTGCTGCCTGAATCCAATGTAACAACAGCCTGCGTAAAGACACCGCTGCACAGGCAGAGGCCAGACACGTGCTATAACTACCATGCGGCCGTGAGTGAAAGCATTAACTCAACTTTATATGCGCAATGTCGTTCGCGTATATTATATTGTGCCTCTGATTTGACTATTCCTATCATGCGATTCAACGCCATGTTGAGTCAAGAGCATACGAATACAGTATCATAGAACATTATTGTTATTTACCTGTTCGTTGCATATATATGATTCGTTGAGTATATCACAGAATAGTCTTTAAAAGGATTGTGCCTGATAGTAGTGCGACAGTCCTATCGTTCGCCTGACTCGTAGTCAGTTTGAGCGCCTTAAGGCTGAGCTTCCGAAAAATGTTTTTTACTTTTTAGAGAAAATTAATTCAGTGAACACGCATTGAAATTTCTGATTCAATAAATTGTCCGTGTGACGATCCAAAATAGGCAAACATGACCAAAGTCCTGTTACGACTAGGGTCTTAATGCAGCACGTTTTTGACACGTGTGTTTGACATTTCCGTAAGTGATTGACCCCCTTCCCCCCCCCCCCCAACCGTCTCGAGACATTCGAAATGTAGACACGTAACCGTTTTTATGTTTCTGTTCTGTAATGATAACGTTTTCTTCCTATACGCCTTACTCTCGTGTCTTTTTTCACGATGCGCGACCTGTCGATCCATCTTTATTGACCTGTGTGCACCGTCAGTTTCAACTTAGGTTAATTTAATCCGAATAATTGATTCTTAGTCGCGAAAGAAAACAATAGGTTTCTCTCGTAGTACGTGTACGTTTCCACTCTATTTTAGTTTGTCGCTCCGCCTGCCCTATTCGATTTATTCGAAGTTCTACAGTACCGTTTTTTCGCTGTGGTAGTTAAGTGGCTATGTATTTTTTGTTCATTAAATAATATTCTTGGAGACCAGTTACATTTTTCTTTCTGTTAAAAAAACTTTTTTTATTTAACTTATTTAGCCCGACCGGCGTTTCCGCACCAATGAGCCTATCTGTGAAGAGGGCTACAGCTACTTCTACAAGAAGTTCGCCTGCGTAAGTTAGGGGCGAGTGCTGAACTTCTAATCTTTGACAACCATTATAAACTGCATGTTGCGAATTTGTGATAGGACCACATCATTAACACCTGTTGCCTATAATTTTAACGGATCTCACCGAGTCAGAAAAACAAGCTCGAGCTTTACCTATTGTTGTGCCAATCTACGGACTATTGTGTTCATTTATTCAACTCCAACAACCCACGCTGACGAGTGCTCTGCATTTTCAACCGCAGTAACCCAGGTGGCATACTGGAATCATTTGCTTAGGTTACAGAACAGGTGATAATGTCAGTAGAAAGCCGACTTTATACTCGAACTGACCGTGTACCGTGATTGACGTCACGAAAATTGTGACGAAATCAGTGAGCTTTTTGTCACAAAGTCAGAGGTCAAAGCTAAAAAATTGTATACAGACATTTTACTACATGACATCTTCGGAAGGGTCCGTTGCTTGTGCAGTTGGTTATGAAATTGACTGTGACACTAAAGCTACCGCTTGGAAACGTTCATTGCTCAGTTACTAACATTATATTGTATAGCTATTTTTCTGTGGCAATATGATAATAGCCCCATATTGGAAATTCATGCAGCATAAATCCGAATATTCCGAATCTATGATATGCCCTTTATATCTACGTTATTCCCTATTTTATGTTATATGATTAGGTTAGCTCAGCCTCGCCTGATGTGATATACAGTAAACTAATACGTGAAGGTTCGCTATTTTAACCAGTGTTGTTTCGTTTGCCACGATCCGCCTAGTCGTATCCTGCATTTGTTCTTGTCTATCTAACACGTTTGTTCCTTTTAACGTCCTGGTTATATCACTGATTCGTACGTCCTACAATATGTCGCTTGCCTCTGTTTTGTGCGTATTCTTTCCGGGTGCACTTCGCGCGCGTCTTCAGGAAAAGGAAATGCTAAGAGAGCTTGATCTAAAGGAGCAGTGCGGATCCTCCACGACGAGCTCCCTGAGCTGGCCGCTACTTCTGCTCTGTGGACTCCTCACATTGCTGCTGCGACACCGGGATCCGTTTAATGTAGACCAGGATATCAATCTTAGATTCATAGGCCTGAGATAATAGATACTACCAATGTCAGCTACAAAGCCAGCAGGACCGGATACGGAAAGTTGGACTATGTGACAGTTTGAGCTGGAATCGTTTACATATTCAGAACACAGTTCGAGGCATCATTAGAAATCGATCGGGCAGCCAAAACGCTGTATCGTACATGCAGCACAAATAAAGGAAATGCAGGTTAAAATCAACCATGCTATGAAGTATCCGTCAATGTCTTTTGAGCTCAGTAGGCGTTGACGTAACGAATGGAGTAGTTTTGCATCGATTCCTCGCGCCATGTTGCAAGCCATGATGTCACCTCTTCAACAAGAAATAGTGAAAATATCAACAGTAACTCTGATCCCTTGACCTCTGTACAGACTGCCTCTAATCAGTCTGTCCAATCTTTGTCTTATATCGATAGAGCACTCACCCTTGGGTGGGCTTGGCAACGGGCATTAATAGCAAGCCAATCGTATGGTACGAACCTTCACCGGCCCCGTTTTACTGCTGAAATTTCTCGGTGCGCTGGCCGCGACTGGTTTTGTAGTACACTCTACTCCCTAGTCGTTGACAATACAACTTGTAATAAGAATGATTAGAAACCTATTGATAGTACGATGTATCGAGCCCGGTCAAATGCGGCTGGTTTGACCTGAGTTAATTTTTACTCTATCTCTTGATACCAATAGTAATTACAATGAAGTGTACGCGTGTGCATGTAATACGATGGGGCAATCAAAGGAAAGATAGAAAAGACTTTGTATATACGCATGCATAGACACACAAGTAACAACTATAGACAAATGCTAATTCCTCGAAGAACAATGGCATTGAGGTTGATAGGTCTGTCGTTTGTATGCCTTCTTATTGGAGGAAATGTAACGAATAACCGCACATAAGGACAGGTTTACGCAGTCTTTGTGAACCTCTCTCAAACCTGTCGCATCAGTAGGAGATAGGTAAAAATGGCTACTAATCTTCGTAGCTAAAATAGGACGAAGGTGATGATGTGTACGCAAAAAAAAAGTTTGAGAATTTTGGCGACGCTAAACATGAGATAGCGCTCACTTCAGAGGGAATACAAAGCACATATATGTAAAAGACAACTTATTAAAATAAAAATTATTGATGCTAGTTCATATAACACAATCACTATTACTAAGTTTCACGACTAAGGAGGACGCATAGATTATCAAAAAGAACGAAGAATATCAAGTAAAAACGACACGCTGCTAAGCATAATTGACAGTGTAAACTCTATTTTGTCTAGTAGGCAGAGATGGTAGGCTTAAAGGAAAGATGGGACGATGCAAAAATGATTGATCGGGATTCGAACGAAGTCGTTCGAGTTCTTCCTGATGCCAGCGAAACGCTTCGCAAATGTTGTTTGTTCATTGAATAATAAGTTCATTATTGATGGTGTTTTTCTGCCCCGCTCAATTGAGATTAACTAGATCTACCCTTCTAACGTAACGAGGCATGATTATTATTATTATTTTTTTCACCATAACGAGCTGGTCGTTGAGGTAAATATTATAGCCAACAGACGCGAAATAATTAAATTGATCATAAAATTACTAATATTATTAAGATCAATTTCACAATCGAAGGCAACAATGAACGTGATTTTGTATACGTTTGAGATATAACAAGTAGAAAGGCAAGCACGTTAGAGATTTTTGTGGGATAAATATAGCCAGAATATATGGACGCAGTGTAGACGGATAGCAGATAAATCACTGTGACTGAAACAGTTGTCAGTACCAATGGGTCAAGTGCAGGGGCTACGACATAAGCCATAAAAATGCCTAAAAACTCAATAAGTAGCAGTTAACATATAGCTATAATAGGATATTCGTACGAGATTTATTTAAGAGGAAGAGGAGGAGGAGGACCGCCACCGAGCTGGTAAAAGGCAGCACGACGAAACATCATAACGTCGAAATGACGCCGATAGCGTCAATGAAGACAACGTTACGTGTATCACGCCGGTGGCGTGAGCACGTAAAAGCCCCTGTGCAATTTTGTATATAGATGAATAATACGAGTACTGGTAGACTAACTAATGAAGAAAAATGGAACGAAACAAAGAATAAATTTACTGATAGTACGACATTTTTCACAGACAGAGACAATTTTACAGATAGAAATCTTCACTTTACTTCGGACAGCCAATCCCAACCAGGTAGTAATTTCACCCTAATATACTCCCTAACAACGTGCATAGGACCGCCTGCGAAGCCGATCGCGATAGAAGTTAGAACGGACGCTCGTTCGACGAGGTGACGAGGTTCTGATAAAGCTTCATGTAGAAACGATTCTGTGAGGGAATCCTATACAGACAGGTAGCCATATATCCAGGAGAACGACGATATAATAGAATAGTTATTATGCGAAGCTTGATTATGAAGTGGTTCGCCTTTTTTTTTTCAAGCGGAGAAAAAAGTTCCTTCATTGAAATGGTCACAACGTTTCTGACGCGGCCTTTTTGTGCTATTTGCAGTTGCATCATATCTAGCTTATCTATTTTTAATGTACTGTTATCACGATGGCCGTGACTGTCATTGAGCGTCTTCATTGAATATTTGTAAGTGATTATCGGAAGCGACTGTTTTATCGTCGATGTCAAAAAACGAGTATTCATTTAGCAACAAACAAAAGTAAGTGAAGATGTTCTTCTTTGCGTTGAAGCGACTCAGTTCCGTTGCTGCGCCAGTGGGGGTAATGTGAATTGTTCCCGTTTTACTGAAGTTCTCTGACTTCAGGCCATTATCAAACCATAAGCATATATACTGGGAATAAATAGCGATTCAATGCATTACTGTAGCAGTGTATATCTATCGACATAATTACACGGTAAACTAACTGTACATTTGTGTGTTTCTGCATCGATTTTGATAAGTCAAATCTATCTAACAATAGATTAAGTAACAAATCGTTTCAAATAGACTAATGTTCTCATTTTGTTTGAAATTCTGTGTGTAAACTGGGTCGGCGTATATCGCCGTCGATATTAGTAATCTATTAGATATTTATCATCTAAGTATAGCGGTTTTGCGTCCTCTATCACTGTTTTTCTCAATCGTTCCTGCGTATAGGGTAGCGGAGATACATATGTTTTTTTTTCTACTTCAAGTAGAGAATATTTAATCGTAAACACGTAACACCGAACAGCTACGTCGAAATACTGTCGAGAAGCTCTCGTAATTTGTAGAAAGGACCTGGATAGGGCTAACCGAGGCTGGTAGAAGTAGGCGGTCCTATTTTCCTAGCATATGCCACAATTCGCCCATCCCTATTTGCTCTTGACGGAAAGCAAAGTGTGTTAGTTGTAGATGGCTCGGGAAAAGTGGACGAGATGCCAAATTGATGTAGCTTTCATCAGTTTTCCTTATTGCTAGTCTATTCCCGCCGGGACGGTGCCAGTATTTTCGCACCCGATAATATTGAATGCTTTCTAAGCAAATAGTGCTCGTGAATTGAATAGATAATGTTCAAAATACTACTACATTGGAAATAAATGGTCGTCCAATGGAAATTTTTTTTTTTTTGAGTATATATATCGAATGGGTTTACCTTGCATGCTTAGACTGCTGCTTCGTTTAAAAAAAAACCGCCGATTGTTATGCTCTAAAGTTGTTTGTCTCGTTTTTTTTTTTTGTTACATAACGAACGATTCTAAATAGTGCGGTCCAATCGGTTGGGACCTCCTGCTTCATCCAATCCAACTAATATTGACGTTGCTACATTTCCATCTGTCAATCGAAGTCTGCAGAATTGTTTATATCTGTCTAACATTTAATTGTGTGTCCTATAGACAAACTGGACAATGTACGAGTTTGAGAAATTAACATTAGTAAGCAACAAATGGTAACATTACGTGACAAGGACCATATATACGAAATAATCTCATTAATCACGACGGTACCAACTTCGATGATGCTGAATACAATGGAATGATCGATTCAAACGCGCTTAGGTCGGGCGAAGAAATCGAATTGAGAAACATAAGCAGACATAGAGGAAGGGAGAGAAAACTTAGAAAAAGACAAGAAGCATAATAACACAGGGGATGTAGACTGACGCAAAGCTAACAATGGATTTTGCGCTATCGTCCGTTGTTATCTTACGAAGATCAAAGCAAGGAAGAACTGAAAAAACGAAAGCAAGGACGAAAATTTAGTAGCGAATTTGTGAAGAATTTGTTAAATTTTTACCACAGTCATGATAACTATTATTAATAAATGTTCATTTTTCAATTATGACAAAAAACGTTTGCGTGTCTTCTTAATACGTAGCCGCACATGGGCATAAGGTGTTCGAGAGTGGACAGCAAGCTATTCGGGTAGTTGAATAGCCTCCTAGAGGGCTCACGACATCGAAGCGTACGTCAACTGTTCCGTCATTGTGTACTAAGGATTTGTTTATTTCAGCCAAGAAATTAGAATGACGGCATCACGTCTTATGTTCGGATAACCTAAAGCTCTAGAGTTCTAGCGTAATAACGCAAAAATGGTCGGGGCTGGCCGAGACGCCACAAATGATATCGCACGTCATCCAACAATTCCGGATGACTCATCAGAAGTTTACAACGTACAATACTGTATCTCTTCTAGTGAGTATCAATAGCTCTAAAAGGTAGCATTTCACTTCCCCGTCAATCAGATAAGTTAGCTGATAATTACTATAAAGCAAAATGTCTAAATATATAGCTTGGAAGTATCAAACATAACACAGTCACCAGCCTGATTCTCTCTAAATATTTATAGACGTAAATGTGTGGGCCGATAAGTGGGGCATCAGGACACTTACATGATCCTGTAAAATAAATGGCATTACTATTAAATAAGGATATTTATTTCCAATCTCTGTTTTATACGAATGGATAAGTCGGGATTTTTTATTCAACGGGCAGTCGTGGCTACAGTTAATTGTGCCAGCGCATCAAATCAATGATGTCTCTCTATTCGAATGAAATTTTAGGCTGTAATTTCGTCGTGAAGTCAATAAAACAAAGTGTAATTTCTTAAAATACCATATAATCTAAATTCTATATTTGCTCCTTGAAGACAAGTTAGATTATTGTTAGCAAAACGTAAAAAAAAAGTAGCCAATCGGCGAGTAAATGAATGAAAGCCGTAAATTGATTTAATACTCTGTTTTGGTTTATTGTAACATTGTAGTTATATAGCAGCATCGATATAAATAACAGCCAACAAATTCAATGCCGATCAATACGGGATCGTTTTCACTGACCAGTAAGCATTTATTTAGTAAGCACAACATAACATAACACAGTCGTCACTTCAAACACGCGGAAAACACGGAACAAGGTCTCACCCCTGATTCTTTCTCTAATAATCTAATTTTCTTCTCTAATATATTTACATTCCATTATCAACGTTTGTTCAACCCGTGCCCAAACAATCGCCTCCATCACTCTGGCATATACATACATACATACATACATATGCGCGCGCTACAGCTTTACGTAATGCTCGTCGTTTGACTCCATATAAAAATAAATATGATAAAAGATAGTAAAATAACGTCTAAAGACCTGATAAAGCGAACGTGACAGTGGGGTACTACGAACTGGAATAACAATAATAATAATAATAATAACAACAATCGTAATTTTAATTGAAGATACAGATAAACACACGGGACGACATTGGCATCATTGTCGCTTAGTCAACTTCGAGCTTAGACGACGGCTCTTTGTAAAATGAAATTCGATCGAAAACCCAGTGACTGTTGGTCTCCTACGATAGTCACCATTATCCTCGATTGATTCTACGTTACAGCTTTGGTGCCGCGGTCTGCTAGGTCCACCATATTTCGAATACATATCACGCGAAAAAATCATACAAATATTCTATGTAAGATTTTTTTTTGTTTCAGTCATTAAATGAGTCGATCATACGGAATGTGTAGCTCCTCGTAAACCGGACACAGTGTGTCTGGCTGGTCGTTCTCTATGACGTCACGGTGGTCGTTTTGGCCGTGCGCGATCTTCACGATCTGAATATATCGGCCAGTTATGCCGTTGCTCTGCGCAATTTCAATACAATTTGAACTAGTGCTATGATTACTTTGCATTTGTTGCGTCACAGTTTCTTTATTGGATAGAAGATTTGATGCACTAGTTTCACCTATACTGGCGTTGACTACTTCGTTTTCTTTTGACCCGCCAGCGTCAGAAAGGGTACGACGTAACAGGCTAGATTTTTCGGGAACCTTTGGTGCCTGAAAAACGCAACAATGAATACGATATTAGCGAACAAACGGGTGCTTCTCTAATTGAAAGCATATTTCGGTCCACCCGTACTAACGTACATTGAACGACTACAGGGGACTTTTATCGTCCCCACTGTGGCAATCTGCTAAAAACGTAAACTTCATAGCATATCCCTATTTTCGTTGATGTCTCACCTTTTTGGGGGTAATGTGTCGTCAAGTGTATAACGATGCATATCTACATACGGCAAGACTAAGCTACTTTGGGTTGCTATTTTTCCGTTACACTTTATTTGAGCAGCAGTCGTCGGTGCGTGCTCCGAAGTACTTACCCAATTCGGGCCTCTGGTGTAATTGCTTTTCACCCGACGAGGGGGTAGCCTTGACCCAGAGTCATTCGCATCTGACCTATTTGACAGGCTTGTCTTCTTGTTTTTGTTGTACCTCTTTCGCGGAACGGCGTAGAGGTCATCTAGAGAATCGCGCTCTTCAGCACCAGACCCCAAAGAGCCGGACGAACTCCTCTCTGAAGCTAAAGATTCTCCTTCTAAGGAGCCAACCGACTCCATCGAGTGTCGCGTGTCCGACGCGTTGTTGTTATTTTGTTTTTTTGGAGAAATATCTTTGGCTTCTTTAATAATGATATTACCTTGAACTGTAATCGACAGCTGACTGCGCCGCTTCTCTTCCTTTATCTCTTCTTCCTTAACGAGATCAAGCAGCTCCTGATAGACCTGGTAATTGTTTGCACATAAAAAATAAGCCTATGCTTTTCTCTTCATCATCCAGAGAACAGCTTACATTTTCAGATCGTCTAGCGGATGCCTACGTATAATATTTAATACTTAAAACAACGCTTAACGGTAGTATCGGATGCAAAACTACAAATACGTGCAATGTTCCGCACCAATCGTTGATGAAGCCTTTGATGAAAATCAGTAGCTTCATAAACGAAGTAAAAAAAACAAAGAACAATCTTGGTCCATCCGAAAGAAAATTTAGGACAGATCTATATATTAAAAAAGTAGAATCTAATTAGAGTAGAAGTATACCTAGAAACCTAAAGATATGCAGCTAGGCTACGGATGGTCATGGCCACCATAACAGATATCACAGGCTTGTCACTGTGAATAAACTGCCTGAAATCTATTGACCTCAGCTAACTCTATACAATACTAGGCTGGTCTTTCCTCCCTATATCGGCCGGGCCGACTTCTAACAGACGCACGAGGATTGAATGGGCCTTCGGCTGACGCTACATAAACATAAAACAATGGGACCAAAAGCAGATGAAATGCCGCATGCAGAGTCAATACACGATGTCTGATCCAACTTGACGTACGCCAGACACTTTGATCAAGTGATTCTATAAAATGGAGATAAAGGGAAAAAACGTCTGCCAGAACAAACCTGTTCCCCTGAGGCGTACGCTGAGGTAACGACATCGGGAAGGTCTTCTTCGCGCTGATCTTTGCCATTTCCATCCTTATGCTGACGAATTTCCTCATAGATGTCTTGGTATGAGTAATCCTCTCGTTGGTATAGTTCGTCTTCCCCCACTGCGACAATTACGTCGATGATCTCCTGGCTTTTGCGTGGCCGGAATTTTGTAGTTTTCTCAGAACCAAAAGGCTCTGAATACGGAGGTTCTTCAGGCAACTGATATGCGTCGACAGGCCCCGTGTAACTTGGGATCTAGAAAATAGGTCAGGTTCATGTTGATATTATATTGGTCATTTTGATGTTCTCCTATATAAGGAGAATCACTAATCCTAACATACCAGTACATAACAGTAACGTAGAAAAGAGTTGATCCTAATTTTTTAGGTAATTATGATCGATTTAGATCAAAGTTTTAAACCTCCGGTCGGCATATCTTGTAGTATAAATTCTTATCTATATCCATCGTATCAGTATTACGTATTTAATATTAACAAACTACAAGAAGGGATTAAATTAGACAGTCCGTCTACAGAAACAAAAGATAACCACAGTACCCTAGAGCTTCTCGAATATTGTTGTCAATAAAGGTCAATTAAGCGTTCATTACCTCAATAACAGTTACGCCATCGGCCGAACTGGTGTTAATGTGCTGTCCCAGCGAACGCTGTGGAGGTATCTTTGGTGCACTAACGGCATTGGCCGACGGCAGTGAGAGTGGTGGTACAGGTGATTCCGGTATTGAGGCTAGTCCTGCGATACTTGCAGGCCGAGCTGGTAACGCTGGTGGCGTGGAAGGCAGTGATGAAACGACTGATACTGGCCTGAAGATGATACGAATTCTAAGTTTAGCTTCGAACGCTACGAACTAAAGCAATTTAGCGAATTTGCATGTAGATAAAATCCGTGCCGCGATTTATCGAGGATCAACAGATCAATACTCAGTTCTCGACGTTAACTGACCATCACATTTTATATTTGTATGCACGTATTCATAGAAGCTTGCTAACACTAAGCTTACGACGAGTTAAAAATCTACCAGGGTTCTCATTTATTTTCATGTTCGAAACGCAAACGCACGCTGATGCATACAAGTGTAAAATGAACATACAGCCTTAGCTGTTTATTAGCCATTCGCGTAGTTGACACCTCTTACAGCCTCTGTCACGACATCGAATTTGATGCTGTACTTCAAGTTCATCCTGTACATCTGGTATTAGCGACTTCAAAAGAAGCTGGTAAAAGCCAATGCCGAGTACGCGCATTGATCGTTTAGTATCACCGAATGGTAAAATGAAACCTTCTTTCGATTGCCTAAAAAACAAAAGGCTTTCTTTTTTCCAGCCTCAATGCCTGTCCGTCCTGAGTGAAAAAACCTTACAGTCTTATATTATATACAGCCCAATAACGTTTGAAAGGGCCGGCTCATTCTCAAGTTTAAAAGAGCAAGTGTCCTTTCTCCAGTTCTACAAGCTGTAAGGTCAAACAAATGTTATGAAGACCGTAAGACGAATACATGTTTTTGCTGAGTATTTAGCGATATCATATTTATGTATTATGCCTGGACGACTAGTTCCACAGATATAAAAAGCAGTTACCAAAATAGCCCAAGTTCTACCATTATGACTTAATCGATTCTCGCTTCTGTCCCTCAAACTAAAAAAATGATATGTTTTTTTTGCAAAAGACAAGCAGCTTATTTAAAAAAAAAAAAAAAAAAAAAAAGTGTGGGGTTATGGAACAATACTCAACCTATTTTTCCTAATGTGTTCACGATGGTGCGGTGGGTAACGTGTTTGCATCTTAAGGCTAGCCGTACGAAGTAACGCTTAAGTGCTTAAGTTCCGGACACTTCGCCCGAAAAACGATTGTTGGGTTTCAACAATCAAATACACTTCTCTCATTAACAAAATTATATTTTCAATAGAAATTCACTGTTGAGATAAAAAATTTCAACCCAGCAAGTATTTGAACCAGGACATTTCAAAACTTAACGGTACCATTACCATTATAAAGCAAGTTGACGTCAAATTAGACTTTACACGCGAAAAGTTATTTTTTCTTACGTTTTTCAAAAAGGAAGTCCGAAACGAAATTAATGAACATGTTGATATATCGCAAACGGAAAACACATTCCCGTTTCTAGTGTGTTCGCCTATCCTTGACTGGTCCTTTACGTATTCAACGTAATATAGAGGGTTTTTTTAGCGGGGGCGAGGAGAATACCCCTCCCCCAATCAAAGGACTTAACAAGGATAAAGCTGATCTAGCTTGTGACAAGCCATCATGTTTTCACTTGTTTCAGCCTATATCGTCGTCAACAAATGGCAAAGCCTAGCTGACAATTGTCGGCAATGCTAATAAACCTCACCCTTGCGTCCCCGTTGTCTAAGTACATAGCTTACAATACGTAAGTGCTTATTGCATTGTGCGTGCGCCATTGAAACGTGAACTGAACAGGCAAATCATCATAAGTAGCAATAAGTAAATTGTCAAAAGGTCAAACAACGACAAAAAAATTGAATGTAGTGAATGAGTAAATGAGCTGCTGCATAACCTAAAGTTATGTTGCTATAACAGAGGCGACGGCGGTGTCGAAGCCGGCGATATCAACTATGGATAGCCCTCAGGGCAGATGACGAGACAGCAAAAGACATCAACTAAAAAGTAAGCAATCGGGTATATGCGTGTGAGTCCACGTAAAGAAAATTAAATATAGCACGCTAACGAAAACAGTTGCGATTATGATCAAGTTTACCACTATTATTTACGTAATCACGTTTAGCAGGAACAATATACCCAATTACATAAAGACCTGATCGGGTCACTTGAAGCCTGTGCTAAGTCAGGGTGTCAGGGCATTTTGAAACAAATGTCGCGGTTCGCGCGCATCTGTCTACTTGAGCGTAATGCCGATTTGTGGATCAATATGCTGTCTACGTATGTACGTGGTATTACGTACGATTTTGTTCAAATAACGATGATTTATCTCTATGTGTATTAGAAAGATTCAATTTAATACACGTATTGCGAACTAAAACTTATTCAGGTAGCCATTATCCATTGAACGATCTACTCAGTCGATTGAAAAAGGGTCACCGTTAAAATATACATATATAGTAGTAGTACACCCTATCTATTTAGGTGAAAGAAAAACAAAAAAAAATACGCAAGGATATTAAAAAGGCTGCTCGTTTCTTTTACCTGAAAAGTGAACCGTGCTGACTACTGTGAGCGCTGCTCATACTCAATCGGGGCTGCAGTGTTCCCAGCGGTGGTAAATCATCCTTGCGAATCGTGCAGGACAAAATCGAGGTAGTGGAACTTGAACGGGTCAGAGGCCTAAGCGTTCCTCCCCTATCTTTTGCTGATGGCACGATCGTAATATCATGCGATCGGCGGTGCCTAGTTAAGGTTCATGAAATTAACCAATCATAAACAAAACAGAGAGAATAGACGGTTACTTTCTAACAAAACGAGCCCAGCTTGCAGACAGACTTTAATATGAGCGAGTCCCTTGAACAACTAGCACTATTTCCAAAGGAAGAACGTGTCCACTTTCAGCTGGAGGACTTTCAATCGCATCTCGATTTAACGGCACGTGTTGAACGTGAAGCTTTCGGACTCTCCCAAACATACTGTAATTTTTTTGTATACAGATCTCAAGTATATCTTTTATAGTGCACTTTGAAGCCACTGAAGTATCTAGGGTTAGTAGTAATTAAAGCAGATTAAAGCAGACTCTTGGCTTTTTCATAATCGACGGCGATACCGTAGTCACTACTACCTATTATAACGAGAACTAAAACGCCTGTACAACGTCGTTCCACATACTACCCGCAGTTTCGTTCGGAAACAATCCGTCAACGCCGTAAATGGCCGTCTCACAGTCGGAGATCTTCGGGAAGCATATTCGAGGTCTTCAGTGCTGTGCACCTACCTAATTTTTAGTTGTCTAATTTTATAAGAACCAATGTGTAGATAAGAACTTCCTACTTGTGCGACACATGCACGGCTCTCCGGCGGCCATCTTATGAGTTGCATCCCCCAGCAACTTTATTATTTTGTTTTTTTGTATTGCTATTATAATATGTCAGTTGACTGGTTGGAACGACTAATCGGGCAGTTTGTGCACGCTAAGCTCGTCGAGGATCAGGGATCTGCCGGACCTAATATTGCATTTCTAATTCGGAGACCTTACCTTGTTGGCTATCCAGTAACGTGGGAACTGGTCAATCCTGTTTGCGAATATACACGCATGGTTCAGATCTCTAAAAAAATTGGCCATGACAAATTGGTAGTACTAGTATGCTATGTGCACTCGTATAGATTTTTTTTCCCGTCTCAATTTTGCATTAATATTAAACTATTCGAAATTGGAATGATGGCTTAAGACATCATTTCATTGGGGTTCCAGACTGTGTGTATCAGAAAAATTGCGCCACTAGATATAGAACAAGGTAACGTTTGACCAGATGTACATTGTTTGAATGTAGTGTATGGTTTTATCATGTGTCCAACTTATTTTTAATCGGTAAACAAGGGCGAAGCATACACCACTCATGATTCGGATATCGTACGTATATTTTGTTCTTTATATATTTTTATGTAAATTTCAGCCGATTTATCTCGTGCTCATAACTAAGCGAACAAATAGCCATTTTATCAATGAGAACGCCATCAAATTTTTTTATAATAAAAAAGTTTTTTTTGTTGCTTCTGCCTGTTGTGCTGAGAAATGTTTTTCCAAAAATGATCAAATAATTTCCCTTTGCTTTGTTTAAGCTAAATACCTGCCACGATATGACAAAACAGAATGTCTCTTCCAAGGACCATTTGCCAGCGTAAAAAAACCTGGCTCACATTTTGACGGCATAATCATACGTTAAGCACGTTTTTTCAACTGCGTTGTGTCTCTGCCGAATCGACTACAGGATGATTCACCTAGAAATGATATTGATCGTATTAACTGTTTTATTTGAGGTATTCCATGTAAGCTTCAAACCAGATCGATGGGTCCGCTCCCCAGGTCGTTCCGGCCAACGGGAACGACATCAAGACAGTGCTTTCCCGTTACCGGCGCTGTTACTCTTTAAGCTAAAGACAACAAATATAAGAAATGGTTCTCACATCCCGTGCTAGCGTTAAGCGTAGACAACACAGCTTCGATATATTTATAGTCATCAGTAAATGAAGACGGTGATCGTACCTGCACATCTGTATGTCGGTCAATAGATAACGCAACCGATCTAGAAAGCCGCAAAGTACACTCGAACATACGACAGGCACTGAAGTACCACCAGAAATATTTTTCATTCCGTACGTGTATCCTTATAGAAACGATTAACTTAAATGGCCTCTAGTTTTTATGATACTAGATTTATTATTATTTGCCCTGATATACTCAGCCATCGGAGGGCGGAAACGATATCTATTTGTATTGTGTATTTAAAGTAACAATACTTCGCCTCGAATCGTTACTGCCATTGGCATGGGGAAGCAGCAGCGAGTAAAGGGCCGACTTTGCCAAGATACCACAACATAGAATGACAATCATGAACGATGGTGTCACCCCTGTCGACGACCTTGTCAAGGGAGTGGCATAGCCAAAAAATAGCGCTCTTTCAGGACCAGCATTGGGCAAAAACCGACATCACTTCGCTCGCTGGGCTGCTATGGGCAAAATTAACGTTATGAAAAGTATTTATTTACATAAACGGTAATAACAGGCTACCTACTGTATGAAGCGACTAGCCAGATAGGTTGGTCCGCTACCTGAAAACGGTCGGGACCGATTCGGTGTTTGCACCTTTTTCGGTTTTGCTGGCCAAAATGTCGAATAACCGAAATAACAGAAACTCGTGTCACACTGCATCACACAGAGCTACATAATGCTATTGAGCTTAACTATGGCTTAAAAACGACTAGTCGGTGAGATAATCGAATCGACGTTACGTTAACGTTCACTGGCTTCGGATCAAAAATGAGTATCCGATTAGAGATAAAGGTGGCGCCTGATCGATGAATGCGAATGGGCGTCATCGTTGTGATATCATCCGAACGGCTCCGAACGAGATGCATTTTCATCCTTAGATGAGTCAAATTTGGGTGGACGCTATAATTATTAATGGGTAAGGCTTGGCTGTATATGGTTAATGTGAGATAATTTAACAGAAGAATAAAGGGCTGTCTATGGGAACTATGACAACGAGATCAGCAGATCGATCCCAGGTCGCCGGAACGTGTTCTCTGCTCGCAGCCACACGAATTGCTGCTTGGCTCGAATTGGTATCGTCTCTTTGGTAGAACCGAACGCACAAAGGTCAAATTTTCCCTGCGATAATTTTGATCAAAGAGTCATTTCTGATTAGGCCATTCTTATACTTATCCAGATACATCCGATCGTTTGTATGCGGATAGAAGTAAGTGGAGGATGGCAGCCAAAGCAAAGCAGCTCTACCGCAACATGATTATATAAAATATTCTCAAAGATGAAATCGGCCCTTGTGAGAACGCAGTTCAAGTTCAGACGAACTACAAGCGCTCGAAGGATCAGCCAATGAAAATCTGGTCAGAAATGACAAGACTGTCGAATCAGATACCACTTACCCACTTCAGATACGTATATGGGAATAAGGCAGTGAAAAGATATGACTAGTGGACCACAAAAGATCATCATCTTTTATTGACATACAAAATGTCGAGTAAATGTACACACAGTTGCTCGTATCCGCCGGGCTGAACTTTACTACTACTACTACAAAAAAAAAAGCCTAAATTATTCCAGGCAGGACAAGCAGATGATAATAGGAGTAAAGAAAACAATTATTTAGTCTTTGGCGTTTTAATTGTGTCCAGTTATTGTGGTCATTATAGTGATACTGAAATGGTCATTATCAGTAAACGAAATATGTCGCATTGCGGCTCATCATCTCTCCGTATATTATACATTACAACCACAACAATTACCGGAAAAATCGAGCCAGCTTCCTTACGTAATAGATCTCTTACCAGATCAGTCCTCGCTTCACAGTATATAGTCAACACTCAGACGCTTGTTGGTACTATCTTAATGATATGCCTAAGTGGTCATATATACTGATTGTACAACGGTCATATAACTCCGTCGCGAGCGTTGGTAAGCTGCTGTTTGTCTGCGCGTTACGATATCATCGCTCGCATATATTACAGGTACCGTTCACCCGAAAACACCAAACGTTACGTAAAATGGACCGATCAACGCTCAAATGAAATTCACCGTAAGGAGCACCGTAAGCAATGATAATGCACGCATTGACACCGGGCCAAGTAAAAATAGGGCGTGATTTGACATTACGTTACGCCTGTCATTGCTATTGCTGATCCCAAGCTGTTTCTCAGCGCCGACTTATGGTGTCATCGCTTTACCCCATAGCGGAACAACTAAGTTATATTTTATAGCGTATTTAGACATGTATTTCATTTGTTGTATTGACGACTTGAACAAAGTTACGCGCATTGTGTGAACGTGCGTAAGAATAATCAGGCCCGTCTGGGTGCGCCTTCTAACGGGTGATGTATATTAAATTTGTATCGCAACGACCTGGCTGATATTGCGGACGAAGTAAGGACGAGCCGTCAAAATGTGAATGTTTTCATTGTTGATAACAGATAATTTTTGCTCTTCCATGTAAGATAATTAGTATTTTTTTTTAATAACTTACTGTAATATTTTATCATGCTCATGCACGTGTTGCGTCTCCTGGTACCCGTGAAGAGACGGTAGTAGAAAAGTCGTTTAGAATCTCGAATTTGTTATGCTCACGTTTTACTACTAGCTATGTTTCCTGGCGGCCAAGCGTCATATGTGTCCGTATAGGTAGCGCTATAGTGAACAAAAAAAAGGCGTTATATAACACTTCCTGAGTAAATTTAATAAGAATCGGGTTTGAGTGTTAATTACTTACCGTAAAAGACAGCTACGAAAGACATCGAGAACACAGAACATCTTGCCGTCGTTCAACGAAACGTCGAGCGAGCATCGATCAAGTGACAACGGTTACTGTTCGTATTTCGTGCTTCTTTAATTTCCGCTAGCTCTAAATTACGGAATCCGTTTTCCGACAAGAAGCGAATTCGGTCGGCTCAGAATTGACCCGTCTGTGGGTCGGTCAGCCGTTAGATCCTGAAGAATCAGATACAAAAACAACCCATTTACTTAGTTTTTTGTTACTTGCAGGGCCTCACTCAAAGATTGGCAGCTAAAATATTACCTCGTTGTTATTTTCGACACCGACTCATCGTGAGGGATGCAGTTATATCCGGTTGCCCACCCCATACTGAAGCTATACTAATGAGGTTAATCTTGCGTGACAGCTCTACACATATATGTAACGCGCGTACTGTCATTATAGATGAATCTGTCCCCGTCCAACGATTGTGCGCAGATATGATCCAGTCGAATATATGATTTGTAAAGTTTAACGTAAATTTTCGTACCAACAAGAAGCAGGGCCTCCTATACAAAAGGGCAAATCAGATATATTAATTTCTAGTCAGGGTCATAGTTCGTAAGGTAATAGTTAGGGTCAACTGATGGGCTCACTCGTCGGTGACTTATACCGAAAAAAAAATACGCTTGAGTTCAACTAGGCGCTTTGAATCAACAATCAGAAGAGCTGGTTTCGGAAGTAGTTTAGTAAAACTGTAGTATTAGCACTGGCAGTAACAGCGTGACAGTGATTAACAAAGAATCCAGAATAGGTAGAAAAAGTCTTCTTAGAGTACTATAAATTTAAATGAGCTCCTATCCAGCCGTCGGTTAAAGGAAAAAAGTACCCCATAGAAATCCCGATTGCAGACCTACAGGCGTGACAGCGTTATGGCCAATAAGCCTTATTAAAGTGCGTTGTCGTGTTGAGCATAATTACTTACGCACACTTCGACGCTAGTTCAAATGTAACAATTAAGGAAATAATAGGTAAACGAAAATAAAGAGTCATTCCTAATATTACTCACTGCTTGTGTGGTTCCCATGCTATTTTATAGGTCCATAGAAGAAACCCCAGATAAGCCAGCGAATCTATGAGGCTATACCTAAAAAAGGACCTACCCAACAAAAAAAGAAGCCGCGAAAGCGATAATAAAAGAATTGATATGATAGAGTTCGAAGTGCAAGGTACAAAGGACCTGTTACAGCAGGGCAGTCGACGCCTTTCCTTGAGAGTTACATGATTTTTGTCCGAATAGTTGAGTCAATGTTTATAAACCTAGATTTCGATTTGTATTTATCTAATAAAATTGGCTACATCTCTATGGCTAGCACGAATATACACGGTTGAGAATTTTTATTAATTATCCGATAAATATGTATTAACCCTGTAGCGCCGTCAGTGAATCTCTTAAAAGTCAAATTCGGTTAACACAATTAATTGGGTCAGCGACGTACGACGCAGTCGATCTCTATGTTATCTTGCAATAACGAAAAGGCCACCAAACAAACAAAAGACCGACCTATCAACAGTTAGCAATAATCTCACTATTATCGAAAATTATATTTTGGCGGTCGGTAAAATTTGCTTCCCGAGAAAAAAATTCAACCCAAGTTCGCTCATTGAAACCGTTGTTGTGCGTGCCAATGTATTTGGTGCGCCATCCGATGCCCCATTCACCTTCACACCATTAGTACAACTTTATTAAGTTGTGATTATTATCAGTTATTATAGGATTGTTGTCGGTACTGTATCTAGATTTTATCGATACTGTTACTTGAATACTAGATCTAAGCGAGTCATTATACATAATAAATTTCGAGTTCCTCGAATTTGAAGTTCGAAGAACTTGTGTATCTTGGCCATTTTCGACTACTGTGTTATTGAGACATATTTTTTCCCGTTCCAATAGCTACCCCAATTTCGGTAAAGTAATACCAGTTATAAGTTACGCTCAGCGCTGCCAAAATGGCCTTTTGCGTGCAGTACAAGATCTGCCCTGGACCTCGAGACAATTCGAATATATATATTTATACACGTTCGGTAAAGACGAGTGGGCAGATTGTGTGCTTTCTTGGAGACCGAGCCTCGTGACGTTTGCAAATCCTGGGTACACAGCAAATGCGGTTTCCTAACCAGGAGCAACAACGTTTTCTGTACTCTACTTGGCTATCATGGAGCTTTGGTTAAGCGGATAACATGGAAGTCCCAGGAAAAGCTCTCTTTGCATACTTTCAGTTTTAAATTGATTGGCTAGGTTTTCGATTAGCGCACACAGATCGTTCAGTGGGTTTATTACGCAAGAGCATTGTGATCCGTGTCGTTCGCTCCACGGCTCCTCTGCTAACAAGATTGGCAGACAAAAGGAAAACTACTTTTACAAACACTACGATATCAATTTTCGACATTTATAAACACAAAATTATAGAACTAACAAACGATACATATGCGCTAACAAAGGTACCTGGAAATAACAAATTGCCATTTGACAAACATGAACCTGAGACTGCTTTGCAACGGGTTAGTCTGAGGACCATAGCAAATCACATCGTGAAGAGTCGCTAGGAACAAACAGTTCCGCTTGTTCGGTTAGGTAGTAAAAAAGAAGTTGATTCGAAATACTTCAGCGAATCATACTAGACATAATGTATAGATCGATGGATTGCTCGAGATACAGACAGCTCAAATTCGGAATAGGCTACCTTTTAACAATGTGTGTGTGTTAATACCCATTATGAACAGTATTTTACTCATCTTGTAAACACCCGTTGACAATACAGGTTACATTACGTCTATTGTATATTCTCTGGCTAGATTGATTTCGGTTACAATTGGGCTTAAAGATTCTCTCTTCTTTACAGCCGGGACAAGACAAGTATGTGGCATTACGGCACGATCACCTGTGACGGCCAATTACGATAACGTGCTCCGTGCCAATGACGAAAGGTAGAGGCCAGACTCAATCTGGATATCCTCATTGAAACAAAGTTTTCAGTTTCGAACGTCAGCCTACTCTACTATCATGCTAGGCGATTGTTTCGGCGATGAGTTATTGAAAATGAGGGAGAACAGTTATTGAAATCACATGCTTGTATGAACGAGTCGCACAATAATCAGCACAAAGTTGGCCTTGGTAGCCAGCTCTAGTACTAATGAATTTTTGTTTGACTCGTACACGTGCATAGAATCTTTTTGTAGATTTCTACACTATAGTGACACGGCTCCTAAAACGATAAATGGGAGTTTTCGATTCAAGCCAACGACGACCTCTTTTGCGTAGAGTTCGATGTCAGATAGCACTTCGTCAGGAGAACCAATCCGTTTCTACAAAGGACTAGCTTTCCCTGGTTCCGTACAACTTCGATAAGCATTCAACACTAGCTTCCATCACTTCTTCTGTAGTAAGCATAAGAACTATATATCGTCAGATATCGAATAGTTACCTTAAATAATGTGTGTGTTTAGCTGGGACAGTATTTAATTGTTACCATAATGAAAACTAACTGTATACTGATTAATAGCATCACTGAATTGCTGAGTACATCGAGACGTTATAGGCCAATACCTGCAGCTGCGGTTCAACTGTATGACAGCGGCGGGCGTTGTGTCCCTAGATGGCGTCACCTCCTCGACGAATAAGGAACGATGCTGCCGTTACGGTTGCTCCGTTTCCAGGCATTGATTAGGAACATGTGGATTGCTCTTCAGCTTACTGCGGGCCTTCGATTAGTACCAAGATCAACTTGCCCCATTTACACGGGCTTCTTTTTCTAAAGAAAGATAGCATTCTACGAAAAGAGCAGATTTCGCATAATTCACACCGCCAAAACGTACCTCACCGTCAAACGGACTCCCTTATCGAACGGACATCGACAGCGCTAATAAATGTAGTTAGTAGATTTACCGAAAAAGAAAGACTTTTTCTGCCTTTAAACTGAGCACAATTTAAAGCCAAGTAAGAAGTGTTTATCTTATTTAAGACCTGTTCATTCAGCTATTTTTCTTCGAATACGTTAAATAGAACGGCCCTACAGGCTTGAACTAGCCTTGTAGCTTAGTTACTGCGTAAACAGCATTATCCTGTTCGATTATCCATTTATCCAGGTAACTCGGAGAACTATGCCGTGCAACGCGCGCATATGCGAGTGAATCATGCCGTCCATGATATTGTCCTTCAACGGCGTGGCCTGCTACAGTATTGTCTCCTTTTCTCGTATCTACAGTGAACGATCTGCCGCAACGGGCAGTTGAAGGGACCACATCGCAGGGAAACGTTGCATGAACAGCAACAGGTAGGAACCATGATGGTCAGATAATGACTATAGTTAGCGAATGTCGTAAAACACAAACCGAGCATCCAGGAAACGCTCAGTCCCGGAAGAACAATGGTCTCGAAATCAATAATGGCTTATAAAGTTTAATAAACTACAGCAAAGACGGCCCCGACGGTACGTATATGGACTATATAATATAATATTGAGAGTGTGCATATTATATCCTGTTTTATTATTAAAAAAAATGAGCACATTATCCGAATTCAGAGAGCAGTCGAATCTAACATTTTTTTTTACTCCGCTCGACGTGCGCTATTAGGGAAGTGAGTGATGACAATTTTATGACGAATCATGCTGCTCATGATGGTGCTAGTTAATGATAACCGTGACTTTTACTGCATAGGAAACCATTTTTGCTGCTGTTGCTGTCGTCATCTATTGCCGATATTTAAGTCACGGCATTTGCGCCGTATACCTACGTGTGTACATATTATCACTGTTGTGACAGAAATGCTTAGCGGACCAGGGAGTAGGAGGAGCAGGAGAAGGAGGAGGAGGAGGAGGAGGAGGAGGAGGAGGGTGAAAAGGGGGAGGCGGAGGAGGAGGAGGAGGAGGGTGAAAAGGGGGAGGGGGAGGAGAAAGAAAGCCTATCACTCCGTTGAAAGGTCTAATGGCTTTACACCTGTGGCAACCAGGAACTGCGCAACTTTTGAAAACCTGCCAAAAGAAAGGCGGCAAAACGAGATAGTTCAAGTAAAAGCTCAAGTAAAAAATAGATGCTCTGCTCGAATAGCGTTGAGCGTCGCGTCTACGGCAATGTTATTGATCGTGCCATTGGCGGAAATGAGAAGTGACCGTTAAGAAAGCTGCATTGAAACGTGGTACCGCGCAGAGCGCTAGAAAAGCGGCTACAATGACCCCGGCGCCGCCAACGACTGAGCGCTCGTCGACAGAATCAGTCTTGATCGCTGGCGAACTATGCGGATGTGAAGACACAGGCAGCCCAGCAGTTGAAACTGATTTATTGATTGCTATAGCATCACGATAGCTATAGATATTTATATTATAGATATATAGACGTGCCATATCCTAGCGCATATTCCTGCGGCCGCAGCCTAGTTTCCTTTAGTCATATCGCTCAAAACTAGTAGAGGCAGGAGGACCAATAATGCATAAAGAAGAAGCTCACTCGAACAGTGTTGACGTTAGCCCCTAACTACGGGGTAATCTACTTATTGCTTGCCGTGTAAATAGATGCCACGTAGTAGATAACGCTAAAGAAGATAAGACATTCATTAATCATTCGTCTGGCAGGCCATTGTATGACAAAAACGTTAAGTGAAGAAACAACGCGCTGTAACAGCGATCATTGTACGACAATAGTGTGGAATTCAAAATGAAGTTGCGCTCAGAATAGTGTTACCTCGATGAACGATACAATGAAACTGATTATTCAACGATGTGAAGTAGGACGTCGAGTTGGAAGGCCGACGTCATTTTTGATTTATTTCAGTAATTGCAAATTATTCAGCAACGCTATGGGAAGAACGCTGTTAACATTTCGCGTCTATCTTGTGGTCATTTCTGCGCCATCGATGATACGTCCTGCGCACTTCCTTTTTTCTTCGGAGCGTTCGATGCAGACACCCGTCGTCGCTTAAACGCTGATCTACGATATTTTAACATCGGGAGTATGTCCGGTAGTTTAACTGTTTGATTGAGAATACCGTTGTTGATACTGTGTTTCTATTTCCCTCGTACTGCGAAGCTCATCTGTATGAGCTCAATGAATGGTTTCGTAGGTGGGAGGTTGTCTCGTTTAGCAATGCCGTCTACATTTGGCAGATCATTGTCATAACCTTGATGTTTATTGCTCCTGTTACTATTATTGCTATGACGAAGTGGAATTTTCAAGGTACGGCCTAGCTTTTCCGGCAGCGGATAACTAACCTCTAACAGCCACGACAAATTTTCGCGACGTCGTTCCCTCTGTAGCTAGACTAATAGGCCTCTCTCATTAGCTGCTATGTATCTTACGTTACCGAATAGCGCCAATAGTTTCATGGGTTTTTCGAACACCTACAAGTGAGTTTCGTATACGAAAGGCATCTTCTACTAACCCTGATTCAACTGGCTATAGTTTCCTCTGAGAAGTTTTACTATCCCTTTCTATATATAAGGATTTCGGTGTTTTTCTGTACCAGTGTAGTCTATCGCCAGCGTACTTCCCTTCGCCGTAAGCTGCGGCTCTCCCAGTTAATGAAGCAATGATTTATAATACTATCGAATGTCTGCGGGCCGAACATGATGATATCCGTCGACATAAACAAATGGCGACCAACGGCGCCGTATACGAAAGACGTCATACGTGTAGTATGTACCATAATGCAACTAGGTGGAAGAAAAAACAACTCATAAATATTAAACATTAAACAGGATCGTTCGGGTAAGTGAGTTAAACGGATACGTGAGATCGAAACGAAAGCGTCCTGACATGCGTAAATCGGCATAGACATGGTGTTGTTTACTCTACCAATTTTTATCAGGTTCTTATCACTTTTTGACTAGATGCAGCCCAACACAGAGCTGGTCATCGTAATAGAAGTAAAACTGTAATCGTCAAAGAGGTTTAGGTCAAACGCTAATTTGACAATGTATAATGTGAGGATAATATTACGGTGTAGATCATGTTCGAACGGGTTGGATACAGATTCAAAATGATGATTTTTACCTTTCAGGTTCACCTGAGGTAATAATATGGTTTAATTACGAAATACGAAGCTTCCTTCGAAAAAACTTAGCTTTTCGAAAGTTTTTCGAAGGAAGCTACTATCATACAGACGTCAATAGACATGAAACATTACTCAACCAGAGTACACTGCAGTTTTACCGTCGCCAATATACGCGTTCGTACCGTTATACAATTGTACACGCTTCTTATCTTGCCCATTCTTGTCTATTAAACGTTCTCCTAGAAGACCAAAGCGTGAGAGAGCTGACATATAAATGGCCAAAAAGACAGGGAGAGTTACTATATGGCGCGCGTGGCAGCGGCAGGACATAGGACGTATGGCATCTGCATTCGAAAGTTGCTATTTGAATAGCTAAAAAGGACCTGCCGCAATGATTCTGTTGTTGATAGTATAGTAGTAATAATCGCATTTATATACTAAGCGCCTTCACGTGACCACTTCTTGTCAATGGGTCGATGTACAACGATCGGTGGTTTCTCCACTAGACGCTAGCTATCACCGTCGCCGCTATCCATAACTCGAGTTGTTTTAGGCAGCCTCTATCGCCTACCTGTACCCGCTGCGTCGATAAGCCATTCGCTGTTGACTCTATAGCACCCCTCTTCCCTTTAGCCATATACGATTTATATTTTATTTACAAACTATATTTTCTCTGAAATGATCTCCCTTTTTGCATGTTTGGGTAATTCTCAGCATCGCTGGGCTACAGATGATCGACCAGTATAGTTGTGGTTAGGACTTAGATGATTACTGAGTGATAACGGTTTACGGCAGTGGTTCTCGAGAAACGAACGAATCAATTTGCGAATTCGACTATGCTTCCGTGGTCTCCCTCTACTTAATAACATTACATAATATATAATTAATATAATAATAGTCGATATTAAATATAATATCAATATATATATATATATATATAAATATAGATATATAAATATATAATGGCAAAACGGTACAGTGTACGGTATTTAGAGTCGCGCGTACCAACGTGATATGAGCGTAACCGGCCATCAGAGTAATAGCAGCTACACTCGGCCTTAGCGTAGTTAGTTCTCTCGATAGCAGATAAATAGTACTGCGAGTACGCAGTACCTACGATACAGGTGTAGTCGAGTAACTTTTTCACTGGCCTCTCCCGCCGATGTCTATCTACAGATAGCTCGTACTGTTATCACTATTATAATCATAGCCTCTAGTCTCTAGTCTCTAGTGCAGACCGTCAGGTCGAAGATGCGTAAATCTATCTCCTGATGCTGACGGGTTTCGCTATGCCGCAATTTTAAATAATCCATAACGTCTCTATTGTTCAGTTCTGCTTGATACAGCTACACCACTTACTAAAACCATTCACTGGACCCATCCGACATAGCCTAATGGAAACGTGGCTAACGGAGTAGCACAGCCTTTGGCGGTCGTCGTAATAATGGTAATATAAATGCCCTCGACAGACGTGCCGGATCAGCAACAGTGGCTCGACATGAGGAACATAGTTGGTGTCACCGTTGCTAATTATCCGCCGCTCCTGCTGTCCTCCCTCACTTAATGAAACAACAGTCTTTTTGATGAGGACCAGATGCGGTAGCAACAACAACGAACGTATATGACTCACACGGTGACGAGCAGCTGCGGTGAAACGTTAGGGGCGGTGATATCTGCGGCGTCGACTGCCGGCGATGATCCGAGCGATAGATCCTCTCGCGCCAGGTCAGGGTCACTAAAGCGCTGCTGGTGTTACAAAGACGCTTACAAAAGCCAAAACATCCACACTCCGCGCCATTACTATCGCCATTGCATTGATCATCGCCGAGAGTGGGGTTGGGTTGGCTGTCTGTGCGCATTCGTTTTGGCTTTCGATTACTACAGATCGTACGAGCGGCCGCTGATAATGCCGCAGATGACACTGGCGCTATTCAGCGCATAGGGAACACTGTTTATATGCTATTTTAGCTCGTCGTTATATCGCCATTGCGGGCGTCGCGGTTTGAACACACATACACGCGCTGCATTGACTGACAGAATTAGATTTGTTAGGCAAAGGACTTTGAGCTTCGCGAAATGAGCGCAGCTTTCCAATTTGGCAGGAGACATAACAACTGTATTTAGCTACGTAACTGGCAATTGGAATAATATATCAGACAGTGAATATGTCACTCTGCCTGTTTAAACCGTTATTAGTACGGCTTTATTCGTCACACTGGTTTCCCGAGGCCGCGGTCATCCGTCATCTGTCCGTTTGATGACTCGGCGTATCTTTAACAACAGCTATAGGCCATCCATATTTCAATTGTAGTCTAAGACAGACTATTTATGCACGACGGGGTCACGTTTGCCGGCCATTACTGCCCATAACATTAGAACTTGCCATAGAATAGGCCAAATCAATAGCCAACACGGATGATAGGCAAAACCGAGGACCGAATATAACAGAAGCAATAATTGTCAAAGCAATCCTAAGGAAAATCTAAATGTGCACACACGTGATCACAGAACTTTCCCTTCTTTTATGGTTTGAGTACTTCCTATATACATATATTTGTGTGTGTGTGTGTGTGTGTGTGTGTGTGTGTGCTTGCAATACATTACCGAAAGATAATCACGCGTACCGCACAACCCACATGACGTTGTGCCAACGGAGCCCATTTCAACTGAGAAAGAGAAAGGCCTTCGTCCCGTCCCGTTTCACCCCTTACCCCCCTCCCCCCCCTCCCCCCTGCTGCTTACTTTGTCGTATCATCCTGCAAAGTAAAATAGCAAACTGAAAGCATTGTTCTTTCGTTATTTTAACTGGCGTTATTTAACGAATTCCTCGTGTGGAGTATAGCACATTAGCAGGTAAAGTAAATGAAAAGAAAAAAACAAATGACTGAGAGAAAAATATCATTTACGGAAAATCTATGTCCAGTGGGAGGATAAGATTCAAGGGTAGAGCTCACCGTCCTTGGCAACATTGTATTGTATAGGAAGGACTTCATAAATAGCAGGCGATTCGAAAATTAGAAATAAAAGTAGTTTCACTGCTATCGAAATGAAGGATAAGAGGGCGTTAGTTCTCACGAATAATATCATCGTGAGTTCAGCATCGCTAGAACCGTCATCACAATGACGGTCAGCGTTGTTTGCATGTTAAAGAATTAGCAAATCTATCAGCACTCACTTATGACTAATAGTGTTCCGATGACGCACACGCCATTTAAGAGGCCCAGATGCATTTGATGGCGGGACCCCGTTCTGATCGGAGGAAAGAAAGCATCGTTGTGATTTTACGCTGTCTCCTTAAAATTGTACTATAACCCTGAATTGGAACGCTGAATCACAAACATATACCAATATGCATACCTTTTACATGCTTGCAAACGAAATTTCTGCTCGATTTGAAGACACTGTCGGATTTATTTTGGCGACTATACTCAGGTTGATAATGATACGTATCGACAAAAAGAGGATCGAAAGAACCCGTAGAGCTTTGTATAATACGTATACGCATAACTGTGCTTCACGCGAGCGACATTTTTGTTCGAAGCTCTTTTATAACTACTGTCATAGAGGGCAGTACAAGATAGCTGCCAGTTGCTAGCGCCGTAATTCAGGTTATTACCTCACTCATCAAACAATTAGACCACTATTTACCGTTTACTACGTTATTGTAAAGCGTTTGAATACATTTAAACTAGCCGAATATGATCATCTGATGAATGGTAATAGTTATACAGCGTAAGCCCTCCACCGTTCCAGCTAAACCCATGCCAAACCTGCCCGACTCTAAACCTGGCAAGGTTTGCGTGAAATCTCCCAAATCCTTGTCGTGTTTGCGCCAGCATTTTTTGACTTCTGGAAAACTCTAGAAAGAATCGATACAGGCCGATCGACAAAACTGGATATTGTAGATACTTTTGTATGGCATTTTTTTCGGTATCTCGAGAATACTCAACAGCATCGTGTCCTTCACTTCCATATGTCGAGAAGTCCTAATGGTATTCCGGTTTGCCATTGAATTCTGTAATGAGCAATACGACGCAATTATCGACTGCCCAAATCCAGTTCAGTCGGGTTGATGTCAAACATTTAAGCCTGGGACAGAAAGACAGCAGTTGGATAAATCCAGTCGGAGAATTAGTATAGTTCTAAGCTAAATAAGGCGGAGGTAACGTGCCATATTGCCAATAGGATCCGCCAGCACGAATTAAAGAGGACCTATTACTGTGACGAATGAGCTGCAAAAGGACGGTCATAAACTTTTATCTGATATGGCCAAGGTCTTGCTCGAGCGTTGTTTTCAGCTTCCGCCACAAATAACAAACAATCTCGTTAAGACAACAAAGCGTAATTTGTCCTATGTCTCGCAATTTCACAGCCTCGTAATAACAAATCCTGCCGTTAGAACAACAAGTTTTAACCGGTTTGAAACCCTGAGACTACCTTTCTAGTTGGATTTAAAAATTTTCAATGTTTCATTTCAGTACTTGAGTCGCATGTTAGAAGGGGCGCAACAGCTCACTGAAGAGTTGAGTTTCATCAATGTCAGAGAACTAAGGGCTTCAGATTGTCGGAAACGACAGGAACGTACTTTCTATCAAATAGCTACGAAGAATCCAGTTGACGCCTTAACATCAACACATAGTTAATAATAATAATAATAATTACGTTTGCTTATTATTAAATCGATGAAACTTTTAAGTTCAGTCAGTCAGGTCGCGTTGATTGGTAATGCCAAAGTTACATAATACTGCGATTCTTCGTAGCGTGGATCGACGCTCTTCGAAGACCGTTTCGCAATGTTTAGATAGTGGGCATCTATTTGATAGTGTAGCGCGTCAGGACGCTGCGCATCCAACAACAGCAACCAAATGCTAGATTTCAACGGGCTCATTCAACGTTAACAGTTAACTAGTTATTATATATTAGTGTTAATAATCGTTGAATTTAGGTAGACAAGTACAAGATGCCGATGTCCAGAGACATTTTTGCACACAGTATCAAACAGTACTTAGAAAAAAAATGACGATATTTAAGTTTCATATAGGACCTTAGTTGATTGCTTGATATTTCATGATATATGTAATGTCTGGCTTGAGAAGAACTGGTGGAATCGTCATGTGGGCGGTCGTTTTTTCAGGATGACGCTATGTGTGTGGTGGCAGCCTTTTTAAAATAATGATGACCGCTCAGATCCAGAATTTAAGTAGAAATTTCTAATTATGATTGTCAATTTCAGTGGTATAACACACCACTATGATACGCAGTACACAGAAAGAGAGATTTTCACTAAGGAAAGCTACTAAATTTGTATTTAGAAATTATGGCAGCGGTTTGTCTACGAAATGGCTTTCAGCCGTTGGGGCTAGTAGCTGATGAATGTACCACACCTATATTTTACTAAACGTAGATAGATAGGTAATATACATTTTCTTACAGTATATATATATATATATATATATAGGTTCACACACACGCAGACGGATTGCCCAGACTATTTTCTGCTTGCTTTCGCCGCCGTATACAATCAACGAGGGCATTTTATTATATAGCACTAACGTAGCCAGTGGGCAACGTAAAGCTATCTCCTACGATGGCCGGCTACGATGTAATGCGTTTTTTGGCTGTCGTTATCGTCAGACGACTTTTGGCTGGTGACATTGCAAGAATCTGTCCGTGTACGCGATAGTCATAGATCAAAGCAACAACGACACCGTTTACAGAACGAGCCACAACATTGATAGAAGCGTCGGCTGAAAATACAGAAGACGAATCTCGGCCTTTTATGGATCATATCGCCTAAACTAATGATAATCACAATAGGCATAACTATCTATTCGTAGATTTATCTGGTTGAGCCGCATACATTGCGTACACACGATTGGAAACGCACATAGAGACGGATGCATTTAAGCACGAGCGAAAAATCTCATTCAGGTATAGCCGTCATTGTTAGCTGTCGTCGGTTTGCATCGGCCATTGTACTTATATAACGGTATTGTTGTACGGGACATAGCGATACGTCCAGCTAGCTATCTGTCTATCTCACACCACTTTCACCGTCAATTTCGTTTTGTTTGTTGTTGTTTCTGCTGCGAAAGTTCTTATTGTCCTGCACAATCACTTTGGAGATCTTCTACACAGAACTGCACAGTCGTTGTTTCGCGCACGCCATCTGTTGCTGCTACAGCTGCTGAGCCCTACGACGGCCCCGATAGCAACAACAACAGTAGTCACAATAACGACAACGGCAGCAGCGGACCCGTCCTCGCAACGGAGTGCGTGACAGCTCCTCTCATGCGTGGAGTCCGACAATCAGGCCCGAATTTTTTTCATAATCACCATCGTAATTGTTGCCTATTATTACAACTAAGGCCTGTACAATTGTTATGTTAGATGCTGTTCGTCGTGGATGAGGGAGGTCATGTATAAATGAAGAGGGATGAAGTAAAGACAGTGAAAATCGTTCGTGTTGCCATTGTGTCGATCGTTGTTGTTGCTGCTGCTAGCGGACGATAACGGAGCTCTTCCATCGTTGGGGAGGGTGCGGGGGTCTGGTATAACGCCTACGACTGATACATTGCTGTTCGTCATAGCGTAACGCATATAGTAGGTAGTAAACCGCTGAAATGGCATGATATACATAATGTCTGCTACGAGCCGGTGCGCTTATCAGTAGCTGAATTTGGCGCACGGCTATAAACATACACTATTTTATAGTTGGATAACCAATAAATCTAAATGTGTACTCTTTAACGATGCTCGCGTGCGGAAATAACCAGAAATTACTTATGCAATGATGAAAATAAAACTGTATATATTCAGTGTACACATGAAGAACCCGTCTGATTATGATATATGGCCACTACAAATGAAATAAGTACATAGCAGAAGACATATTCGTGCAACTCCATTAACGGGGTGCCTGTCTGCGTGTTTTTCGGGACTACGTGCAGCGCCTGTTAAGCCGCGTGTTGGACCAGTTCAGTTTAAAAAGTTCACCTAAGTAAGCTACGTTTCTTGCTCTTGCATTTATTA
>NW_019211455.1:3617708-3666200 GCF_002443255.2 Varroa destructor
ATAGAACATACGTTTACTGGTCATGCATTTATGGATAATGTGAGGCAATGGAGGACAACCTTCTAGATTCCTTCAAAATACAGATAACGAGTTCGAAACTCTCTTATCAGCCTCTTAGTTATCTATCTACAGGAAACATTACATTACAAAAATTGTTTCTGTCATGCAATCAAGGTTTACTGAACGACAACTAATTACTCTAAGTTTAAACTTTCAAGATGGTGTAAATGCCAACATGCGAAGAGTCCTTCATCTCGTGTTTTAGCATTTTTGATTACGACGTAACAATGAGACAAATGTCGGCATGACACAAGTCAATAAGTAGTAACGTTAGTAAAATACGTAGTCTATTCGACCAGGACGGATCTTCGGCGTCACAGGATAGCGTTGCCTATTACTGCACAGGACTGATGACATGTCGACGTTCCCTTAACGGTATCACATCTTTATTTTTCCCTGTTTAAATATATCCGTTACAAAATCAGTACATATTGTTTAATTAGAAATAAAAGGAAAAAAGCGTGAAGTCCAGAGTTGCTGGCAGATGCAATAGTAGTGGCCGAAGAGGCTGCTGGCCTTACTATGTCGCATATTAAGTAATATGGGAAAAAGACTATCAGTATGTATCTGAGGGTATATGCAAACAAAAAAGTTTAAGTTAATTAAAATAAGTTTGAGACAACGACAACGAATACGTACTGCTGTTTATTTTTACTGAACGCTTAAGATTAAATTTCACGGTTTATCTCATCCGATAACGCTAATCATACAGTAGCAGTAGTAAAGAACGATTATGAATATAATGTCAATTATCATTATTTTTCCATATGACAACTTTTCAACCGAAATAACGTTGCGCCAATACGAATAAACCGTCAATACATAGCAAAAAAACAGCCCTCGATATGCCCTACGACATTACGTTTCACCTCTCTCCAATTGGCCTACTTCATTTAAAAAAAAAAAGGCTCTCTCAAGTACCTGATAGAATTGATTGCCCAAGGCATCCGCAGGAAACGTGTAAATGTCGTCCCTGGGAAAAAAATCATTGGAGACGACCCTAACCCTCTATGTCATCTTCTACTTGAAAAAAGGATATTTGGTCTGAGGTGTGTCAGTTTGAGGCATAGTTCAAAAAAGCAAGGACTCATCAACAAGTCCCAAAGTCAAATGTATTCATGGGTTAGTTAGTGCACTTCTAACCCCCCGCCCCAATCAGAGATCCGGGAACGCTGGTTTTCAAATTCGTCATGCAGGTGCATATACATCGTGCACGTACATTCGTACAGTGTATACAACCTATAACAGACTGAGAACAGACTCCTATAACAGACTGACGCTGTTGTGACGTGTAGAGTGGATGATCCTATTAGAATTACTATGTAGCATGCCCCTTGGCCATCGCTGACAGACCCTGATAGATACCGATACAAACAACACTGCTAGCTGTTCCTAACACACATATTGAATTTAGCAGTTATTTAATTGAGTCAATACAATCGATCAAAGAAAATTGGAAACAGTTATTATAGATCTTGCATAAAGTTATTCAACAATCGGTAATTTCCCTGTCAGACTGAGTCATGTCATGAATGCTAGACAAGACCTTATCAATATAATAGTATTAGCTATGAAAAATGGCTTTGACGACACCTTCATACCGTTTTCGTTCACGTATGAAATTCGACGTCGTACTCTTCTGTCATTTACGTCTACCAGGGTCAGCTGTAGCACTCGCAATTGTCCATCAGTCGGAGACAAATAGCGGCTAATTGGTGACGATGAAGACTACTATTAGCGAATAGAGCCACGGTCGAAGTATCTCCCAGTTATTTATGTCCCATAACGCCTTCATATTGGTCCAGCGGCGGAACGACTATAAGTTTTTGATCTGTTTTCCTGCCAGTCCTGTACGAATAGTAGTCAACTCTTGCCCTCCCATGTGACGCAACGATATGGGGTACCTAGGGCGAGCATCTTCTGCTTCCGTAAAGCAACATTGGTCAATATTTTCTAACATTTCGCATAAGCAACGGAATTAAATGCAGCTCCTTATCTCTCCGCCGATTTTACTTCGTTATGTGAAGTACACATACACGTTCTCGCGCTTCGATTAAATCGCAGTTCGATTAAATTTGAAAAAAAAGGCCGATGTCCGTATCGAGCATTATTATATGCCTACATTATTCTGCCGTATGTTGGCCTTCTTGTTGCTGTTAATATAATTATTGTTGTTGGTCGTCGTTGTTGTTGTGCGAAAACAAAATCTGTAAATCGGCATAGAGGAAGGCGGAACGGACTGCAAACGAAACGAACGCTACGTATCAGGATGAAGAGTTCAGAAGTCATGCGACCCTGATGATTGCCACATCGGCTGCTCGTGATAAGTGGCAGCACCGAAGACGCTGAAACAGACGCGTTTATGTCAAAAATTGCCGCGGTTTTCGGTTCATTTACGTTGATTGTACAACGCTAAGTGATTATTGTCTGTAGTAAATTCGTGTGTTCAAACGGAATGGTACCCAGCTGTATACTTTATTGTATAGAATAATAATCAGAAGCTTTCCCCATTGTCGGCGCGCCCATTACTAACGTTATTCGCATCATTTACCCATTGCGATCGTTTATCGGCATAGGTGGAGTGGCTATCTGCGTTAACCTTTCAAGCCTTCACAGGAGGGTCGAACTCTTACCGGTGAAGTTGTCTCGAACAGTCTGCAAGTGCTATATCTCGGCGACTATTTAACGTCCGTAACGTTTCTTGACGTCAGAACCAGCGACGCCAGAGCTAGAATAGACTGATTACGTCGCGCCGTCTCGAAAAACGCTGCGCTACTGAAAGCCAGTGAAGTAGAAAGTGGCAGTACTAATCGTCGCGTTACAGATAGCAGTCACGGTTGTTATGGCAGAAAATGTGCATCAGAGACAAAGCGCTGTAAGTATTAATTAAAATGAGGAAAAGATACAACAAAAAGCCACATACATATATATATGCGTATATTTATATGACATTTTGCATATATATATATATATATATATATATATATATATATATATTTTTTTTTTTTTTTTGTGCCATCTGAAAGTGGTAGTGACAGCGACGTAAATGAAGCACAACAATAACAGCGACTGCGGCATTGTTGCAATGAGTAGCATTATAGACTAGTTTGTTACCTGTTCCTGTAACAACTGCCACAAGCACTTTTATTAAATGGCAATTTTGCCATTTTTACTATCGGATACTATTTTTAGACCTCTCCTCGTTTAATGACACCGCTATAGCACGACTGTGACCGAGAGGCAGGTCGCTACTTTACTTACTCACAAATTTACCATCTTAATGCTATTTATCCCTGGCCGGTCGTCCTACTCCCCAGCTCCTCAGAGTGGTGCACAGGGTCGCTGCTTTTTTGCTTACCCATATAACTATTGCCATCTACTGCTGGAAATGAAGGCGTTCAACGGTAAGCAGTCTACGACTAAACGATACAACGCGGCGCGACAATCTCATGTCTCAGCAGTAAAAAATGAATGACGCACCCAGGAGCGAATAGGGACAGGCCGCCGTCAGACGAATTATCTGCCGGTTACGTTGTGGGCACTAAAAACGACGCTACAACCTATTTATACACACGTATGCACGTTACAGCTGCACGAGCTCAGCCTAAACATAAATTAATAGATTCGATGGATTCGCCAAATGGACAGAAGCAGTCCAAAAATAGTTAAGAATCACAGTTATCTTCATCGAATCTTCAATCGTACCATTTGAAGGATCATCGCAGCCGAACGATTTAGTCAACGAATCGTTCGGTCAGCTGACGCGAAAGCTTGAAAATATAAATAATTTCCCGCGATAAACGGTAATCACGTAAGTGAAGCTTCCGTTTGTACGTTATCTTTTTCCCCTTGTTCATTTTTTTTTCGGGCTATTTCATCCTTGTCGTTTTCGCTGATTTTCGTGAGAGATATTATTTGGCTTTTTGTCGTCGCATATACATACAGACACGCACGTTTTTGCAGTTCTCACGCCAGCGGCAATGGAGGTAGGGACAGCAGTAACCGCTATAGTAGAAATTAAAGTTGATGGGAATTTGACGGCACGCGAATGTACCGAAGGTGTGCGCTTGTGAGAATCGGTAGCGTAACTACGCGAGCGTTTGACATCCTGTAGCCGGCCGACGAGTTCGTACTTAACCTCGGTGAAGTCTACAGACAACGATAGTAGAAATAGTTTCGGCTGGACTTTCGACTTCACTTCGAGTCGTGCAATGGAGAGAGACCTCATGAGGACAGGGGTTGCAACGGCGCGATATAGCCGTAAACAAAGCCTTTGCATCCGTCTATCAGTCACCTTACTGTTTACGAAAGCTTTGGTTGAATAGAGAGCTAACTCTTCAACTGTTACACACAAACATGAACAACTGGTATATATATATATATATATATATATATATATATATATATATATATATATAACAGACAATGAGACGGCATATTTCAGCAAGTAAACACAGTGTCTCCGTGCACTTCCTCGTTTGTAAACGCAACAAACTAAACAAGACCACAAATGTGGCGTATTTTATTCTACACTCTACGACATAAAGTAAGCGCAAATTTCAGTTTTGATCAGGCCTACTTTTTGAGCTTCATGCATAATGTATGAGCTCTACAACATTTCGTATAACAATAACATTTGTCACGAAAGCTATCCTATTTAAATCTATTCATTAAAATAAAGAACCATTAACACATCAATGCCTGTTGCAAAAAAAAAAAAAGGTTCAATCCGAAACGCAACAAGAACAGCTGGTCAGCGTTAGTAACAAAATCGTATTGATTATCTTAGTAGTGAGCATTTCGGATTGGTCTTCGTTCGAAGTCTGAATCCCAGGTTCATCTCTTTGGCGTGAAGAAAGAAGATGGAAGCGGCGTCTAGTATTGATTGCAACATCTAAAAAGCTTCGAGCCACAGATCAGCTCGGAAATCACGACAGATATTGTAATAAAGTTCTATAAACACGCAACAGAACGCTGAACGTTGGAAAACGTATGGGCGATATGTGCTGTTAGGCACCGACAAGTAAGCTAATGATATGTATCATTATACCACTAATTGGACTTATACGAGCTGATCTAAGATAAAAAAGAAACATGGGAAAGTGAGTACCATAAACGACTTGGGCTCATCTATCACTCTGCTTACCTAACTTTACCTTTGAAAAAAAGCATTTTTGCTAAAAAAATGCTATAAAATCGCATCTTGTTTGTTATATAGTTACGCTTCGATTTAACTTAATGCAAAAATGCGACCTACACATTATATCACATAGCCTTTATATGCATTTATTGATATGTACAATACATCCATCAGCGTTCGTCTGGCTTTACTATGTATCTGTAACGATGCGATTAGTTGAGATTTTTTTTTGTAGATCCTGACGATTCCTTAGCCCGTTACCGAACTAGGTCATTTTGTTATGTTGTCACCTGACTGTTAGATTACTCAGCGTGTAGCACGTATCCCCTGTGTGTCGCCCTGCAAATTATAATAAATCAACGGTTTCATAGGTACAGTTTGTATCCTACGTTAAGCCGGCCTCTTCGAAAGTCCAGATGGTATCTTTTAGAAGCCCACTCCCGCCAACAAACAGCTTGCAACAACAAACTCCAGGGCTGTTCATGACTTGTGATCGTTCGTGGGTTCATGTGTATATCCACAAATTGTAATGACCGCTGCCGAGTTGCGCCCCCGAAACAAACGAGACCAATTTTTTTTTGCCACCCATGTGTTTTGCTTATTTCTCTGTGGCTCTCTGGTGAAACGTACGCAGCTGTCGCCTTACTGAGACGTTCCAGTCGATTGTTAACGATCACTACGCGATTCTGCGGTTGTTGTTTGAATATAACATACGAAAAACTTGTCTACTCTGCCGACGCCCCGTAGTATCTTTACGCGTTCCTATACGTCTAGCCTATACGGTGATGGCAAGCAAATAAAAGATGCCATCACTCAACCCACTTTCACAGATGGAGAAACGGGCAGTGAACGAATGCTGTATCGTAACTAACCCGAGTGACATTTCGTGCTCGGAATATATATATTTTTTTTATATGTAATGAAAGGAGCAACAGGACATATTGTCAATATGGTATATTATACTAGTCGTATGGTCATATGAAGTAATAACGTCTGGTAGATAGAACTGCAAGTATTCGAGGCACTCTTCTTACGTCTGTATTCCTTGTCCCTGTGATGGCGTAGAAGGTTAGGGACACGTGAGGTAATCTAGCTCGGAAACCGCGCGTAAGGACGCTTCGTACCGCGCTATAAAGCCACTATACGTCTAAAGTAACGCATAAAACATCTAGTTAAGACTACCTTCCGATGGGTTGATGACTCCTGCTGTTTCAATCATGTTGATAACTCGCGACTGAATTCAGCTCGTGCCGAATGATCAGTCCCGATTTATTGAACAATGCCGCTACCGGCAACAATCAGATTTAATTAAAATACTTGATCGGTCGCTTTATCTACAGCATTTTATGTCTGAAACAGATCATATTCCTACCATCATACTATCATCTACTCCGATCTCATTAGCCTGACGATTCTGTTTTCGTTCTGGCCTATAAATTTTTATAAGACCTTCAGTTATTTTTGTTCGTTTTAACAGTGCAGAGTAAATGACGTTTTCACGTCAATATTCGCTAAACCGAGGAGGGTACCATTGAAGTTCATAAGGCCTATCAGCGTCCGTGCTATTATCGAGATGTAAAATACTAATAACACGTTACCCACTATGCTACTGGAGGTGCTGTTCAAATAACAGTATTGGAAATCAATCCGTTTAGACTAAGAGCTCAAATCCGTCGCTTTATGAAGATACTATGCCCATCTATGCACGTCAAGTAGAAACGCATTTACTACGTTCACGTAAAGCGTCTATCAACTAGGTACGGCTAGAGTATTAGATAATTTCTATAGATGAGCGATCTCTGACTCGCCCATACCATAGTAGCTAGCTAATCAATAACGAACACGTACATTTTCCGTAGCAGGCAGTACTGCATCATCGATAATAGGTATCCGCTTAGTCCCATTTGGAGCAGTTAGCTATACCGGGCAGGTATCGTGACGCATTCTACGGCTAATTTATCACATGTTATATAATATAAACATTATATTACTGAATGTCTTCTAGATCAGGACAATAGCTAATATTTATTGGCCTACATATATACAGTCTAGGCGAAACGAGCTGACCGCCTTCATGATCGACCATAGAGCCATCATCTCTTTTTCTGTTCTGTGACCATACCCGTTTTACATCTAATAGCAGTCTTCGTCTTTTTTTACGTTGAAAAGGAAATAGAAATTGACACAGATAAGTGAATGCTCACTGTTGGTGTCAAGGTAGGCCACGAGCGTATCTGCCTGATGCCCCACGATGCAGCAATAAACAACACTTGACGCGTTTGCTGATTCTTTGACTAACGGATACTATGTACAGCGGGGGCTACTATGCTGACCAGACGTGAACCTACTTTCTACCATCTAAGAAGGGCAATAGCAACAACTTACAATGGCTAGGTGAAGTAAATCATGGGTGTAACTGTCTTAGCAAAAGTTCCACGGTTTGTACAAGTGTACATGTGTATGAAACGATACGCCATTGAATTGGTGATCAAACGATTTAATTTGTAGATTTCTGTAGAAAAGGTAACGATGATGATGATGATAATAAAGAGACACAGAAAAAGGAATCTGTTTTCGTTGATTGCCGTTACGTATAGATAGTTCTGTTTGTACGTTCTTCCGGTTGAAAAAGCTGCGATCGGCGTTTTGACCATACGCCGTATGGCAACTGCCAACGACAAGTTGCAAATTCGAAGGCCTACAGATGTCATGATCTGAATGAATTGTTCACTCCATTTTAGCCATAGTGTGCATGATTCGCAGAAATTATTAGTGTTTTTTTTTTTTTTTTTTTCTACATTCGATTTGTGTTAAATTAAGAGGCGCAGATATCTGAATCGATCCAGACGCACCGCACTCGCCTAATGGATCAGACTGACCCGGTATTTACGAGGACAGGTGGTTGACCGTCAAGCTGAATAAAAATCTTCCCTTATTGAATAGGTTAGATAGTTCACACATGGGTGGAACGACAGAACAGAAAATACTTCCGATTCGAAGTTACAGTAAATGGTCTCACCATATATTCGTGTTTCAAGCATTAAGTTGACGTTCGCCAACATTATATTATAATGTGGAAACATTCAACTTCACAATATTATCGGTGAACTGATAGATCAATCATCGCCACCCGAGCGACGTCCTCTACAAGACGGGAATAGACATTATCATTTGATAACAATACGACCGGATCAGGTGATGATTATATCCACGCTGCGGAAGACATCCCATCGGAGTAGAGCGCATCCGGACTAGACTTCAACGTCTAGCATTTACGTCTGGGGAGTTATTAGTAGACAGACGAGGGACTAATCAGCTTGAACTGTCATAGCATTATTCTGAAGCAGTTTTAAACCCTCAGACGTCAGCCAAATCGTTCAACCCTTTTAATTCGTAAATTCCTTAGCAAATCTTCAGGGAAACAGCATAAAATGCTCAATGACGAATCGGCCTCGTGAACTCCTAGTTAAGCGACCCGAACAAGGAGGAACGCCGTCGAGTTAGCGTACGACGTAGTTGAAATGCCCAGTAAATTAACTGATGTTAAGGGTCTGTGACCTCGGTATTCTTTCAGTGAGGCACTCTGTCCATAGACCAAGAAGTCCTCTGAAGAGCAGTTAGCTAAAAATTACATAGACTGTAAGCATACTTGTGCCCTATCCTGTATTTATAACAATTGCAGTTTCGATGTGTATACACGCCGAATCAAAGCATACGCTACACGAAAAGTGTGACTCAATAGGTAAATGGAACCCATACATCTGATAGAATTGTTACATAATTTTGTCTTTTATCCATTTAACAGACCTACTCCATGTTAACGGTCCCTTTATTACATTTCTTCTTCTTAGCTTAGATTTTTATTACTAAAGAGTAAAGCTAAAAAATTGTTCCATATGAAAAATGATCAGCGTCGAGAACGTAATACTGGAGGATGCATTACTGTCACTTTGTGGATAACACTTAGACAAATTACAACAGACCTGCTGAAACTTTGTTGTCAACTCCCTTCGGCCCAATTTCGAAGTAAGGATGAGTTGTTCGCTATAGCCCAGCATTGAATAAAATAGGCTAAACGCACTCCGCCGCATCGTGTTCTTTCAGAATAAAGGGGTGTCTGCGGCAGACGCGACGCGACGCGAATTGTCTAGATCGACCTTGCTATTGCTGACGAACGAACATACGAAAGCAATAGTATTTGTTGTTGTTGTTGGCACTGCTGCTGTTGTTGTCAGCACCGGTAGACCATAACACTACCATGAACATCAGTGGCAATAACACCAGCTATTAAGAACTGCTTTGTTAAGCATGTGACGGAAACCACTTAGTCAGTCAATAACTCGTTCCTTCGTCTTCTAGCGTTTACTTCATTCTTCGTCAGTCGACTGCGTCCGACAATCAGGCGACGTATGGCTACGCCACATAATGCCGCCGGTCCAGTTTAGCAGGTCCATTGGCGACTATGTTAGAACGGTGGCCGAGAGACACACGCATACAAAGCGTGAAAGACAAACGTGAGCCCAAGGGTACAGCCCTGTTTCGACTTGTAACAGTATCGACTATATTATATATAGATGTTCCACACAGTTGTTGTACAACTATGTCCTGTTATGCGTCGCACGGACTGGTAAGGGGCGCCAGCAGCGATAGTCACTAGACGTGGTTCATCAATACAGACGACAGCGTTCTAGTATCCAGCCGGAACAAGAAGCGGCAGCCTCGTCCGTTGTCGCTCTGATCTAGTGTAATATGTTATGAATTGTACCGCTTGATGAAGTACGGCGGGAGGGGATCGCCGTTCCATTGCCGCACCCAGATCGGACGCCGGCAACAGCCTGCGCTTGGTGGAGACGCTAGCAGTAACGGCGTTGTGCCTCCAGAGGAAAAAGCTCGCGCTCGAGAAACGAAAGAAAATAGTCAACGGGGAGAACACTGTGCCAGTGGCGACAGTCCGGCCAGCCTAACGGCCTATCGCCGTTGATACCGCTGCAGGTTCCATTCACTCAGCCACGCGTCGCGCCGTAAAGTAGAAAAGAGTCCAACGCAAACCACCGACAAGTAGAGCTACAGGCCGCTACAGGCGCGGACTATCGAAGAATGTCAAGGACGACTGATGAGACAATTTCTCAAACAGTTACGTAGCGATTATACCAAGAACAACGACAACGAATAAGTAGAGGAAGCGACAGCGAAAACAATGACGACCGCTACGCGTAAATACGATGATCGGCAACCCTGCGCCAATGCCATCCGAACTGGGTACGAGTGCATCTGTTCAATTGCTGATCTTGCTACTCCATATAATATAATATCTTATACATGTATACAAACGAATGTTCGTGAAGCTATGGACATTATGGGGCGGGGTGGGGATGAAAATGTACAACAACTTCGTTGTGCATGCAGAATGGGTTCCTTGATGAGGTGAGGTAGCACAGTCGGACGTAAGTTTAGGCGAGTCATTCAAAGCAGTGAGAAGGCGTGATGAGTCGGCGTATGAGAGCGTTAAAGAAATATAAAGAAAGCCAGTAATAATATGTTATTGTTGTCACACCATTGTTTTTTTGCTAGTAATTTTTTGGCAGGGAAGACACAACTACATAGACAGGCATTATATTTGTCGCTAGTTCTTAGTAGGTGACTAAGGCACGAGAAGTGCCGAGTGGGCCAAGTAGGAACAACGCCTGAACCAATGCCCAACGAATATACGTCATTGACGCTGAGGGGTAATTGCGCATCTACGAGTGAAGGTACTCGGACCTATGGTCCACGGAAAGATTTTCCATGCTGAGATGGAACAGATCAAAGAATACCCATCGGCTAGAGCCAATGGAAACGGCACATCGTAGAAGAAGATAAAGGCTCTTTGTCTAGCTTTGTCGATCAACCTGTTACGTCGACTGGCATACTGTTCTGCCATAGCTACACTGGATCATTGAGCATCAAATAAATAACACAAAATCAGTTCACATTGAATTTATTTGGCCTACTTCAAACTATATAGCCTTTGTTTTGCTTGTATGAAGTGTGATTAATATTTTTATAAGGAAGTATCTAAAGCAAGGAGAATATGTATCCATGGGGCATTAGGATTTGTGATGTGCTGTAAGTCTGAATCGTTTAATACTTTGTGGGGTTGTTTGAGCTAGATTTACATTCATGAATACGATGTTGCGTGAGGCTAACCACGAGTACCATTAAGCTGCAGCCTTATCTATCACGAGCATCGTTACCGTCGACTTCTTGACTTTACTGATGTTGCGACTTTCGTGAATGCCCTCTACACCTGTTGATTTTTCTCTTTGATTACTAAGCTAACCGAACCCGTTAATGGTAATTGATCCATTCTTACAGGTTACACTGACAACTTGTGCGGTACCATCATCATCCTTGTTGCTACCATATGCTATCATAGAAGAGCAAACTACGAAAACTCTAATAAACAATATCATCTTCAAGGGGAGGACGCTAGACCACACAATGGCTTCAGTAATATAATGAGAAACATATTTACGCCCGCCGGCACAAACACGAACTTTGGCAACGACAGGCCGAATGAATAGATCTTGTTGTCGCTGTGAATCAATTGAAAAGTATTCTCAAACATTTTATATGAGGTCTCATCATGGGCAGTATTTTATTGCTAAAGATCTGGATTGTGCGATTCTCACAAAAACACTGACATATGCCATTTATGTCGAATAGATTGAATACGAGGAAGTTAATAAGATACATCAACATGGGGTATGAAACGAGAATACCATCGTAGAAGACGTTTGCTATGTAAATAATTGTATGTAATTAATAAATGTATAAATAGTTATACCCATCGCGTTAAGAAAAGACCATATTCAGCAAGCTTTTTTTACCCTACTCCTGCTGGTTGAGTTGGCCAGCTAGGGTATCAAAGGTCCTTGCAAACCTTGCGAGCGCCGCTAGTAAATGTGGCCTGTTAGGACGGTTGCGTTATGCGATTACTTTAAATATAATTAGGTAAATATTGACCCGATAAAAGCGTCGTTCGTTTTGCTCTGAACACTTACAGAAAACGACGGGAAATCATCGCCTCTGAGAGGCCGTACCCAAGAATGCATCCTCCAGTGATTCTGCTCAGTTTCTCTGCACGGCGTGACCCTCTCTACGGTGATCTAACTACTTAATAAAACAGGAGAGCTCCTACAGATGCAAAGATCTTATTGTCTTGGGATATGACAAATGAATAACTTACGTAGTGATAATAATCAGACGAAATCTTTAATAAGAGTCACGATACATGGTGGCACAGCCATTACGGGTGAATTCATAAATATTAATAGACGAATGCGACGAGGCGATACCGTTATTGTCTAAGCTGGGTGGTAACAACCTAACCTGTATGAACCGTCTATCGGGGATCAGTGAACGAAATCAACGAGCGAAGACATAAAGTAAAGAAAATAGATATTATCATCATGTCAAAATTCCGCTACTGCTATACATAGATGTATATACCTTTTATCTAAAATCTTTTATATTTTTTTACGTTAATTCAAATTATCTTCACGGGTAAGAGTAACACATGAATATAATATACGTAAAAAATACATGAATATGGAACTTGACGTATCTAGAATCGAGGTCACGATGTTCGTTCACCCGCGTGGACCTAATCAACTAAATAATCGTTATTCTAGCAAGCGTTCAAGCTCTGGTAGGAGTGCAAGTATTATCGTGTATGATATCAAAGTGACGGAACAGCGTCAACGGATTATGTGTAATAAACAGGCACGCTTGTTGCACGTTTGTGCAAAATGAGTGAGAATACCATCTATATGACAGATGTGCGTCGAACGAAAAGATTTGCGTAATCATCGATAAGGTCTTAACGGACTCTAACTCATAGGTGGAAGGAACTTGTTCAAACGACGGCGCGTCCGTATAGGGTCCGTTAATCTTGCTACTTAAGGGAAAAGAGTTAGCATGGCTAAATGGAGAAACGTAGTTATAAACAGCTTTGTTTTTTTACCTGGAGTGGCAGAGTTGACAATTACCGTTACAAGCCGTTAATGATCGACGCCAGTGCAGTACGTTGACGCTGCTGCTTTCGGTATCGACGATGCGGGTATCCGGCAGTAATACTTTTCCTATCTTAAAAAGGCTCATTCCTCCGCAATCAGTCGATTGATTTTACTCGTCCAAATTAGCCAATTAAACAATTTAGATAAGACGAGGTATTTTCCGACGGTGGCTGCTGGGATCGCACTCTGTTGCTCACAGATTCACAGAAGTGTATTCATCCAGATACAAACTTATGTTTTCCATATCCATTACTGCGCTATACATAAAGCACTTTTGTACAACAGTCCGTGCGGGGTACGCTTTCCATATACACTCTTCTGGCACCCGTTCTTGTGCTTTCCCGAAAAATTTATTTAGTATCAATGCTGTTGTCGTGACTGTTGCCGTCGCCGTTACCGGTTTGTCCCTTCGTCGTCATTCTACGAGTATATCGGTGCCTGACAAAATTCAGGATCGATACTTCGGTTCACGAAGTCTTTTACCGCTGGCCGGTTTAACTCTTCCTGTCAAATCAGTAACCTGTACAAATATCCTGTACGTATATGGTTTGATCGTATGTCCGCAAGCTAACTACAGGTTGACGGTCGTATTTTGCGGAGAACCAAGTTTAAGTCATTTCAATGATAGAGACTTTTTGAATGAAATCGCAGATTCGTTCATTCATTGAAATTATTTGCTTAGCAGTCACAGACAAATGTAACAGATCAGACCGAAACAGGCGAATATGGGTTGAAAGATTGCTTCAACGTACGTCGTTACAATAAATGAATGTGTGGCATAAAAAAAGTTCTACTAAAACAATAGCTTCTGCTGGAGAAGGCAGAAGAGGATTTCGGCGCACGTTTTGTCTGCCGTACCGTTCGAAAATCACAAATCTCTAAGCTGTCCACGGATTTCTTCTGCCATTTTGTGCCCTCGTTTCCACTGAGTGTATATGACTAAATCAGTGTCATTCCCGTGTCCGTTATCGAGTATCCTTTGTAACTACTTCGTCCGATATTCATTTTATGAACAGGCTAAACTTCTTACGTTCCACTTTTCACACACGGGGCAAATGGCAGTTATCAGAGTGCTGAACTTAACTTCGATCAATGCGTTATCATACTAGAGAATGAACAGATTTTTGAAACTTCTCTTCAGCGATCCGTCTGTTTCTGCTGTGACGACTATCAAAACAGCTGGACATAAGAAAGTCAAAGCTAAACCAGAGTGCGCGACTCTTCAGCACGCAAAACTGGACCGAGAAAGCAGGACGGCAACGGTTCGTGTTTCGGCATAAAGTCAAGAACAATCTATTCGTGAAATCACAGCATTTATCTTGTACTATTACATCATCATTACCATTACCACCAGCATCACTGTTCTAGTTTGTCTTCGAGTCTCAGACAAACCCCCTCGCGAATCTATAAAGCTGACGTTCCGTTGCCAATGCCGGTGTAAGCGCTACGCGTCACTGGGTAACTCCCCACGAGCTAATACGCTCTATAAGCCTCTCCACGTTGATGACACGGCTTTGCGCCGTTGTCGTCCAGCGGAGCGCAGAGCGTGCGATCGTCAACGAGCAACAGTGCCAGTTCAACTGCTAATTGCAGCGAAAACAGTTGTGGGCTGCGATGCACGAAACAGTCCAGAGCCATAAGTAGCCAGGCATATATCTATTCCGCACAATGTAAGCCACGAGCTTGTCAGTCTGCGGGGCTTGTCGACTGTTCACGCAGATGGACTCAGTCAGCGAGGAGGGATAAAGTGAACGGGTGGGAAAGGGTTGCGCGTGGCGCGGTCGGTAAGTAGCAAAAACCCTTTACCTTCTTCATTAAAGAAGCGAACACAGCAAGCAAAGTTTGCGGAGTGGGCGGCCGGCCGACCGGCCGGTGTTCGACCATATCGTCCAGCAGTCAAAGAACAAAACACGGCGTGGGGTGATCATAACAGTGGTAACTGGTCTCTACTGCCACCGCCGCAGCACCAAATAAGTATAGCAAGTGAAGGGAAAATAGAAGACGAAGCCTGAGTACGAAATATAGAAAAACTATAGAAGAAGCTAGAAAACATTAGGAAAAAAATAAAGGAGGACAGCGTACAGATCTACACTGTAGGACGGTTCACGGAGAGAGAGTTGAATGATATGCCTGCTGCTTGACAAATTGACCTAGAAAGGCTGGTATCGGGGAATTTTGACCATGTGTAAAAACATTTTTCAACTTTCGGCATCAAATAGGTAGAGGAAGGAAGAGCGCTACCTTCTGTTAAATAGCAGAGAGCGTGAAAAACGGTACTTTGCCGGGCGCGATGGGTCTGATTGCGTGGCTGTTATTTTGACGAAACCGCTTGCTGGTTTGTTTGACCTTAATCTTGCGCGCACGTATTAATTGATTTGAGCTTTTTTAATTAGTCCTACACAAAAAATCCTACTACCCCCGATAGTTTGACACATATGTTTTATACTTTCGATTCTGTGTGATTATATGTGAACTTCAAACACTCATAGTCAACAGATCATGTGGTCCATAGACAACTAGCGCCATACCAGCGCTTATTTGCAACTTTCGAATATCAGCCGTTAATCAGTATGTTTTAATCAATTTCTGCCAGAAACCTTCGTCCAGCTGCAGTTTTTTCATAGGAAGGTAGGCAAGCTATTGGCACATGTATCAATTAGATTAGCGTACGGTTTCGATGGTACAGGCGGAACGAAATTCTGCCTGCGCCACATGCGATTACGACCGGTTTAACTGGTTAAGTTCCACTGGGGGCGCCCGACCAATTTGTGTCAACAACTTTACAACAGCATTTGTATGGCGACTTAGTAAGCAGCATGTCCGTCAATGAGACGAATACGATCTTCAGAAAATTAAAACCCAGAAAGCTGTCTGCATCATAAGCTAATATAAGGCATCGGTAGAAAAACCAACTGCAGTTGCAGACCTCACGGGAACACACGCTGGAAAGGATAGCATATCATGAGCTCGCTGGCGCGGAAGTCCATCAAGAGAAACATTTTTTCTAAGAACGATCGGACGAGGTCGAATTCTCAGACAACAGATACGTTTCTTCCCGACAACAACGGTACAAAGCTGTAGGAGGCTTTTTGCGCACGTACCCCTTGGCATTATTCTACGAAGAAAACTCTCAATACAGTTTCTGCCAAATTTGTCGATTATCCTTAAGGAGGCTAAATTTTTGAGTTAAAGATGAGAGCTAAGCTAAAAATCTGCATGAAAAAAACAGTGCTAACACTCAAGGGTGCAAAGGGACTTTCCTGGATCGATCCTGCCTTGAGTAGTTTCTCTTGTCATTGTATGGTAGGTACTTGAAGAGCTCAGCATGTGAAAATTGAATATATCTTTCGTAACCTGTTGAACGCAGGCTGGCGAGCCGTTGCAAAAGCATTAATAACCATTAACTGTTCAAAGTAGTTTCTTTCTCGTTCTATACGATATTAGATAAGAAAAGCATGTCTTAATCAAAGCAAGTTCTTGCCTTGCTAATGATTTAGAGTGCGACATGGGTGGGGTCACTTTTGCCGAAGTTACGCTTTTTCAAGATACTAGATTCTTTTTGTGAGAGTATGCATTTTAAACTGTTTACTTTAATTGACTGGAGAGTTACAAAGATTCTAATTAGTAGGACCTGTATACAGCGAAATGTAGTCCTATATGGATCTTTTGGCTGCAATCCTGTATCCAGTTTATTTTCTATTCGTTAAACGAACCATGTTTCGTGACTATGTGATCCGAACGTAAAGATGTGTACAGCCCGGTTTAATCATTGCATTTGGGGGTTTCTTAGTCAAACTGGTAATAATAAAATAGAAAAAATTGCAATACAGTATGACTGAACAATTTTTTCATCGATTAGTATTATATTGCCATCGCCCGAACGTAAATGTCGTTCCATCTCTATTATCTACCGTCATATCAAAAAAAAAAAGAAGGGCAATATTCATTCAGTTACCAAATAACGCTTTAAAGAAGTAACAGTGTGTATTATATAACCTCATATTATCAGGGCGTTCTTTAGGAGCAGAAAGGTATGACGATGACGATCAGTACTTCTAAACCCTTATGATTTTTCTAAAGCTCTCCTGCCACACATATATTCCTTAACAAAAAAAACGTTCAAAATGCTATTTTCCGTCGATATTCACAATATTCTTAGCATCGCTCGATCAAAAATTACCAAATATCGTTTCATAGGGTTTGGCATCGTCTTTTCGATATATGTCAAACAGTATTCAAACATCATTCGACTTCAATACGAATAAGACGTATCTGTTTTTGACGGCTGTCCTCACCGAACAGACTGGTTACAGTGAAGGCGGAAGTTAGGCGGGACGCCATTTTTCCTTAAAAATATAATGCACAATCTACACTACTACAGATATAATACATACTACTTTTTGATATTTACCGTTGTAACCTTTTCAATATTCTTATTCTTTCAGGAAGATATAGCTAGTCGTAGTAAAAGGAAATGTCTGCCATATAGCCGTAGTCGTGATCGTGTACATGGCAGAGCAAGCGTATCAACATTTTGTTCCCACTGTCTAAGTGATATTTTTATACTGATAAAAATTTCATGGATCCTTCTGATTGAGCAGTGGCAGCCGCCACATATAAATATATAGATTTCTAATAGAGGATTGTGCACACTTAATACGCGTACGAAACTTCGTCATCAGAGTGATCTATACGTTGGGGTGTATATGCACGATGATGGCGCACTCCACGGTGGAAAAAATGACAGAGATCGATGTAATTTTATAGTTTAAAAGATGGCGCTGCAGTGTTTACCAATGTCGAACTATTAGAGAATAAGTTACACAAGCTTTATTTGTTAAACCGAACAGTCGTTTGGCCAACGGTTTGCGTATATCTATGGACATACAAACATATCAACTTGACAGCGACATCAACACTTGATGATGTGGGAAATCGACACCCAAATGCAAAAAAAAACAATTGCGAAAAGACACAAAATCTGTGTAGATAATAGCTACGCACTCTCAACCCCAACCCCATCCCAAACAATAGATCTGTAAACATTTCGTGTACCGACAGCAGTGGCGGCGCAGGGAGCGTACACCAGTGGTGACTATTAGTCTAATAGCAGTAGAAAGTTAGTCACAGTAGTGGTAGTAAAAAAACTTTAACTTAAAATGCCGTCAATCAGATCAGGTACGTACTGCTAGTAAATGACGATCGACTGAAAGCAAATGGCCACGTAAGTCGGAACGGTGCGCAACGTACGTTGTAGTGTCGACTCTAGGGTAATCTTCACTACCGGCCTTCCGGCCAGACGACAGTAAACCATGATGGTTTAACTGACGTTCATGTGTAGCAGCAGCTCCTTTTTTCGGTAGAATATTTTCCACCGGAACGTCATTGCCGTTCACCACCTCTGAACCGTAAGTTGTTGAAGTTGGCTTTCTGGTCGAATGTCAACCAGGTTTGACACTATTTAATATGTCTGCTCCAAAAACGCGTGTTTCTATACGCAGAAACATTTGAACGAAAACTAAGTAAGGTCGGCACAAGCATACTCTCGTGATCTATCATTGATTCAAATGATTGGTACCGTTCGGTGAGCAGTGCACAGTTCTAACAACAGATTAACTTATATGTTGTACCGTAACAATGCAGTATAATGTAAAATTTCATTATGGAAAATTTCGGTCTTACGTCGCGCGCATTGCAACCCCCCCCCCCCCCCAATATATAGCTTATCTTATTACTACATACGAAACCCAGATTCCTGAGCACTATCCAACATTCACTATTATTATATTTAAAAAGTGCCATCTTGATACTGCAGTATACTAATATACAGTTCCGCTCAGCATTTCTCGACCGGTTCCTCACGGGGTGCAAATTTTCTAATTTACGTTCTAACTAACATTCGCTACCAAATTATCAATCAAAAGAAGGAAGATTCACTGTTGCCAATTTTCAATCGGCCTTATCTTTCAACAGCTGGTGACGAATAGGTAAACAAAATCGTGTCTTATTATTATGCGTAGAGTATCTACTTTCGAATATCTGGAACAATTGAAAAGAAAAAGGAAAACCAGAGCTGATTTTGAGTATTTACCTAAGAAGAGTCTAGTTTCTCATGTGAAGTTTATACTAAGTAGCATTGAATTTATCAATTCTCCTATCAAATTTGACCGAGGAGATTAGGTAACTCATCTAAATTCTAATAAGATGCTGTATCTCGTATGTGGCGCCTTCTGTTAGCAGAAATTGTAATACCAATAGGATACAACAAGAAAGCCTTGTTTACATATCTAACAGCATAGGAGTAGATTGGTCCGGCGTTCGCCGTGCAGATCCTAAAGAAGTTGACCCTTAGGTAACCGCGAAGTGCGACCATAACTGTCCCGGTACGAGTACCTGACCAACACGTGCTTACCTCGTACGTTTATCTTGCGACATATACTAGTAATTGGCAAACGGTATGTGCGATCCTTTTGAAAAAGCAGCTATTTAATCACTCTAAAGAGCCTAGAACCGATATCACCTACGAATCGAGGAGACCAAGACCCGTTTTAGAAGCCTCGAGTTGCACTTACATCGGGACAGTGTTTTTAGTCTAATGAATAAGTTAATTCCCTCATCCGATTAAAACACCGCCATTTAAAAATTGGAGGGTCTTAAAGGGGGCGCCGTCGTATTTTTACCAGCTCATTTTTCTACTGTGTCCTTTGTTTTAGATTGCTGGAGTAACATCGCAAAGTGACGCAGCAATTTGTTTCATGTAAAATAAATATCCCTTTTTTATATTTGGTTGTCTATCGACATCGACAGTCCTTCTAGCTGGATGAATTTAAAGTAACGTTTTCCAGGTAATGTCGAGTAGCGTCGGGTCGGCGGCGGTGCCGTTGGAAGCTGAGATTGGACAAGTGGTAGACGTGCTAAAATTATTCGAATGTCTTTATTCAGCTTTAAAATAAAGCGCCTTGAATATGAGTGAAATATCTGCAAAAATCATTAGATCCACAATTTTGTTACTATAGAGGCACAAATGCTGGCCAGGTCCATAAAAAAAAATTATGCTGTTTACGGTTAAGATGTATCATTGGAAGGAAGGGCCCAAAGATGGTTCTGTTGGTTTTGCTCCGAAAATTTGGATGTGAAGGAGGCTTTTCGTAGCGGTCGGCCGACCAACTACGAAAAAGTCTGATGGAATCATTGCGAAAGTGAGCAATACCGATACATGAATAGCCACGACATCGCCACGAAACTAACCACCCATCGCCAAATAGTTTTACATCACCTGAAGATATCTGACTACAAAAAAAAAAAGACCCGATGAGTGGGTGACAGACGAAAAAAAATGACACACTCGGTCATAATTCCGTCTGGGCAGCTCTACAGAAAAATGCAAGAAAATCGATTGATTACACATGCAGAACTGGATCACGTACGGTAATATTGTGTAAGTAAAAAAAAAAAAAAAAAAACATGTTCCACAGTCTGTGCCCAAGATCAGACTGACGCTAAAGAAAGTCATATTGTGTACTGGATGAGACCGAAAGGGAATTGTGCATTATGAATTTCGGCGGCCGCCGCCGCCGCCGCCGTCGCCTAATAAAAGGATTAATTCAGGTCTCTAACGTCCACAGGCAACGACGTTACAACAAAGCATTGCAAAATGTCGACCGGTACTAGTGAATAGCAAAGGCATCGTCTTCGACCATCATAACGCCGAGCCATATGCATTTTCACTAGCCAGCAAGAAGTGAGACAATTTTATGGAGGATTTTAGTGCCCTTATTAGGTGGTACGGTCGTGTAACCGGAATTTTGCACCATTGTTTCAAACTATGTAGAATCCTTTTAATATCGTTGATTTTATTTCAATCGAGAGATGCAAAAATCTTTCGCCCAGAAGCCACAGAAATCCTACAGTGATGGGATTATGGCGTTACCATAAAAATGCCAGACGACCATCGACCAAAATAGCATATTTTTAGTTTAACAATATTATTATAGAATACAGAACATATTTTCTTCACTTTTGGCGTAAACACGGTCAATAATTTTTCGCATTCATTCTTTCTTCGTATTTACTAGGTATGCGATAAAAGAAATACCTATTTTATTTTGTGAAAATATCGATAAGTTGTCATCGATAAGTTGTTTCATGAGGCGGTTGCTAATGAAGCAAGGGTAAAATATTGACATTTTGACTTACCGCAACTTTCCCAGTCGTTCTAATAATCATCAATTTTCCTTTTTTTTTTTTTTTTTATCGATAGTTCGAATGCTGTGAAGAACTACACGTCTTGTTGTATGCTGGATTTCTGCCATAATAATAATAATAATATCAAACAGGGGAGTCACGATCTTTAATAATGCTAATCCGCTACCAGTTGTAAACTCGGTCGGCCCGAAATATCGTTCCTGTGTAAGACGCTGTCCAACTCGATCCGGTCTTGGGATGGCACCAAACTTTAATGAGTTTATCCCATTTCCTGGGTACGCACACGTTTCGTCATCATTGACGGCCTCGACGCGGTGCCAGTTTTCCCTACTATCGGTACTTCCTATAATAATTAATAACGTTGTTGTACAGGTTAACTGTTAGTAACGCAACACCTCCGTAAAAATAAATCTATCCTTATTTACGCCTTGATCAGCGTCGTATCGTGTACAGGCTCCAATAAACTGCTGCTATCAAGAATCTATAGAGGAATCTTTAAAGATATATTAAGCAACTATAGTCATGAACTGTGTACGCGAGTACGTAGTATCAATAGTCCGTTATACATGTAAATTTTTGAGATAAGACGATCTGTTGTAAGTGAACGCGATATTCTGCTTTACTCGGAACTTGTTTAGGTTACAACTAGTAGGTTGGTACAGCACGGTACGTGCGGATTACCATATTAGACATAATGAATTTCGATAACCCAGTGGCTAAAAGATACTATTAAAAGGGAAAACGCTCCTATAACAGTGATAGGACGAAAACAGAGTAGGACTAAGGAATTAATATTTGCTAACTTCAGCGGACGATCGTTTCGCCAAATTAGAAAGGAACAGCCTGAATTTAAGCCTTGACCCGAGGAAATTTATTCGAATATAAATAGATGGAAGCGTCAGAACTGCATTAAACTATAGACGTACACATTTGCAAACGAGCAAAATAGAACGGAGTTGATATTTTGTTTAAGGCCGAAATAATGGGAAACGTAGGGAAGGAAATTCGTCCATTGCTAAGTCAGACGTTATTATGGTTTAATTTATTAGTCTAAGATAAGAAAAACACTTGACCAAATTAGATACATTGTTTTGCTAATCTCTTTTAATAATGTATAAGTGTTTGCTATCGAGAGACCGCTCCTGTTTGGCAAAATATCGACGCACGCGTACGATGTTTCAGATAGCCAGTTTTACCTAGAAGAAGACATTCTTATTTAAATGACGTGGAACTTGCATTTATAGTTTTCCAAAAATGAATGCAAGTTGAAAATTTCATTGTATTTTCCTACCTTTGACGACTAGCGAGTATGGGCCAGCCGATAAGTTTGCATCTACCTGAACCCAGTATTAAGTGGCTATCTTCATTTGGCTAATGGGGGATATTTGGTTAACTTGGGGATGCAATACGTTGATTCGATTGTGGTACCACGATTTTTCTTATGACCATTACGCCACATAAGAAAGCATTCGATTATATTTGTTATTTGTAAAAATCATGTTTTATACTTCAAGCGGGACGGTCACTCGGATAATAAGGAAGTCAGCCTACGGATATTCGAAACTGAACGTTAATCGTCCTGGCTGTCCTATAGTTCCTACCATTGTTTACTCTGGGAAAGATATGTGTTGCTAATCAATTATACAACAACAAACGGTCAATCAACGGTAGATTTGTGCATTAACTTCCGATGTGGCAAGCAGTAAATAAGCCGGCAAATATCAACAGTTAAGACAGACGCTTGTTTTTTTAGCAATACAAAGGCGAGTATCTGATCTCTAGGCGAGTGCCTGACCACTGTAAAATATGCTCTTCAATTTTCATTAATGAACGGCATCATTACTTCGATCCCGAGGTCAAAGAGGGCCCCTTTGGGAGCCTTCATTAAAAAATGAGTTGCAATAGAGAATTAGCGCACTGTGTTTCCATTGAAATAGAGCGTGGAACCCAGCTGTGGTGATTTGGAGCTCATAATCATTGTCGTCACAAAAATAACAAAATTTGGCCTCCTTAATTGAGGGAACCTTCAGCATCCACCTCTGCTCTATAGAAAGAAGACTCTTTTAGCGACGCACAAACGGACAAAGTTGGTCGAAAGGAGCTTTTTTTCCCCTAATATGTGAAGCTGCTTAAGTGGATCTATTTTTTATATTTTATATCTATTTTTTTGAAGTATCTACAGAAAGGATATTGTTTTACCAGATCGATTCTGTGCCGTATCATCTGGACTGCTGGCTTCGCAAGTACCGCGGATAAGACAATGTCGTCAAATGAGTATTGTCTAGGACACTACGGTTATCGCCACTGGACACGGTGGCAATCTTACCGCTTCGTGCGAACTAGAATTTTTCTCATAGTTTAGGTTTTATGTTTTGAAGTGGTAAAACGACAAGGATAAATATGTGTTTCGTAAGAGTTCTCTATTAATGCAGAAAAAATTTGACATCATTACTAAGCAAAGAAGTCAGATTACGAATATAAAAAGCAAGCTTCAACGCGATCCAAATATATATCGCGAGTATGACAGGAGAAAATAACACGTTGAAAAAAATTCTTTCTTTCTTCATGACTTTAAGGCATATATATATATATATATATGCATTGCTGCTGCTATATATATATATATCAGTAGCAAAAACAGGACTACTAATAGGACTATCAGCAAGCGTAACCTTGCAGCATCCTCATGGTGCGTCATATCTTTTTAAGGAAAATGCAGTAGCTACCTATCTGGTAAGATCGCTAACTTAACATCATTCACAAACACTCTGAAGATGAAGGCAAACATCGAAAACGTAACTTTAGTTCGCATCAATGTAACTGGTAGACAATAAAAAACAACACTGTACATGCTATCAGCGTGAAGTTCGCAGCTAACGATTATCAATCTACCCGGCGCAATGGGCAGAATTCAACAAGCACGCCGATTATCGTGGCATCTTTCATCGAAAGCAATTTGCCCATCAAATAGATTGGTTGTTTCAATTGCAACATGGGTGCTTTAAAAGCGCCCACAGACCAATTTCGAAATTAAGGGAAACGAATAACTGCGATTACAACAATTCTAGCCTCAATTTCTCTAGTACTGCGTTGATTATAATATGCATGTAGAAAGGGTAGCACCATGGTGGTGACTCTGGAGAAGATCGAAAACGGCAATCCAGCGAAGAAACTGCTGGACGTTATTATAACGGTACAAACGAGCTATCGTCGATAGTAAATTGATATCTTTATAATTAATATCGGTGTATACGTACTTACAAATCCAGCTCAATGTAGCCCCGCGTAGGACATTCAATTTTTTTTTTAGTAATCTTCGGTATTAGCTGCTTGTGCCTTAGGCGTCCTTAACAGCACGGTGGTTCACCGCACGTTCATATGCAGATGCATATCATGCTGGCCTTGTTTATCGCGATGATTTTCCTGGGGCTTTGAGACGACCTCACTAATTGTAATCAAAAGGGGCAAAGAGAAATTTCTGTAGTGGCACTGCTGTGGGCATTGGTCTGTACGAATATAATGTTGTTATTACTTAAAGTGATAAATGCTGAAATTGTTATTGTGAGGTCGTATGAATCAACGAGACAAAAACATTCGAAGAACTTTTCGGTCTAACGATGTACGTGTTCCATTGAATGCTCAATGTTACGTAGAGATATTCAAGGATGATCAGCCATATGGGTTTTTGCCCAACAATGGTGACAATTTCCTATGCCGTCACAGCGTTCATTGCGATTTTGTTGAAATATTACTATTGATTGTAAAGGGCGGTTCTGTGAACGCTAGTTCTGGAGCGTCTCGTTCTGTACTTCGAATAGAATCTTTCTCACATAGGACAGACTTCGCTGTCACTGGTAGAGTTATTACCCTAGATGTACTCAACTACCCATGCTACGATCGCCAGAATGAACTTGAACGACTGAATAAGTTCCAAGAGGAGAGTTCAGACTAAACTTAGCGTGCAATCGAATTCAAAGTTCGATTTCTTTCCAGCTCACCGTAATAAATCAGTCACGTTTTATCAACCGCCAAATGCAATTTTGGAAGTGTGCTGATATATACGTATAAATATCACGCTTGGCTACTCAAGAAGATAAAGTAAAGCAGATATAGCAATTTTTTAACGTTAAGTTAGCAGACTCTTTTAGTATAGGACAAGATACTTGTCCATAAAGCCAAATGCGAAGCTTTACAAGACGCTATGAAAGTGTTATAAATGGCATATGTAAGAAAGAAAAATCAATACCGCCCTTCGAAGATATCCTCCAAGCAATAATGAAGTATTTTGATGTTTCGTTGGATCCAGAGGAAGATTACTACTATGATGTGTCATTATATGGATCTATAGAGAGAACAGCATTATTTCTTCTAACTCACAAAAAATGTCCGCTTTGGCCATTTCAATCGAGTTATACGAACTGCACATCCAAACAGCAGATTGATTCCGCTTCTCACATGGAAGCCGATGTGAGACAATGACGAGTTAAATATTACATACTTATTGAAGTTGGATAAAGTCGCTCGGGGGCCGAACAACAGCGTAACTGCTATCAAGGGCGACATAGCCGATTACAGCCGAAGTGAGGCCTAATTCACAGTAGCCCATTGGGCCAGTCCGAAGGCCCAATCAGACTGCCCCCGAAACCCACTGCGGGCATTTCTATTAGGGAAAAGATTAAATGAAAGCACCTTCATGCAAATCATGAAGGTAGCTGCGTTGGCCATAGGCTAAAAGTTCGTCAATTGCCAATACCTGGTCTTCTGTCAAAAACAACTGATTAAGTTTTTAAGCATACTAAATTCTACATGCTGCCGTACCCTTCAAAAGGACTTACATGATTATATTAAGTTGGTGATTTGTATGCTAAAGGAAACGTGGGATATGATTCGTCGAAGCTAAATCTTGAGGCGCTGCGCAAGCAAGTAATAAAATATGCGGCCTGAGCTATTGTCCTAGTCGCTTACTAATTTGCGTTATCTAGTAGTTGCCAGTGAAAGTGAGCCGGCGTCAAAATCGTATCATCAACGTTTTTCCCACACAAACTGAAGTCGACCATTGGCAGGCGGCTGGAAGCGCCGAGATTATTAACGCCCTTTTAAGAGCCAATTGTTTGGACCGTTGCTAATGTTTATGCAAATTCTAAAGGTTTTGGGAATGAGGCTCATGCGCTAAGGCAAATTATTCTAAGAAGTAGAAGATATATTACATCAATTATTCGTGAAAAAACTTAAGGATGTTACCATTATTTTCGGTGAACGGGCATGGTGCATCGTTTGTGAAGACCTCAAGTCCACTCTGCATACCACAGATGTCAGAGAAGTGCTTTCAAGAACCACAGCCAAAATAACCTCAGAATCGCATAATTGTACAAAAGAGTTCACTGTGATAAATTCTAAAGCTCAATAATACCACAAGTTGACAGCGTTGCGGAAGAAAAGTTTCGGCGAGGGATTCAAATTAACTATTTTTTTTTTTAATAGAATCGGGAACTAGCACCTCTCCCAAGAAAGGACTTTTGGTTATTGCTTAACAGGTCACATTTAAACAGCAGGGCGTGTCTGAGCGAGTCTAAACAGGCCAGAATTGAGTCATCTAAGGCAATGATCAGATATCTTTTGCAGACACCTTTTCGAAAAAGATCTATTTATGATTTTGCGCAAAATTTTAAGAAACGATCAGAGCCAGCTATGGTTATATCGAACAACATATCTCTAGGCATACATCTAATGATACATTGAAAAAAAATCTTCAACGTCTGTTGTTGTGCTAACTGACATCGAACAAACCACGCATCTTTGTTGCCTATCCGTTGATCTAGGACGCATAAAAACGGATTGCGGACCCAGTTTTTTTACTGGGAAAGCTTTTTCTTTCCCAAATTATCGTGGAATTATTCTGATTGAAGTTGTCGACGCAGCGGCTCGGGTAATGCTAACTGCTCGTTGAGAATTAGGGGTTGCTGTTTCAAACCCACAAACGACGCAAAAGGCACGATTATATGAAAAAGGTATATATAGGATTTTTAGGGTTTTTTTTTTTAAGTAACACCGGATGAATAGATTGACCGTAATAGTTTTTATCGAAATACACTGGGTGAAAATTACTTAAGCAATAGATGTGGCAAATGTAGTAGTAAGCATTATGGCTATGTGCTTGTACCACAAACTTCTGTGCGACTTAAGCACCAACGGAAGACGTGTAGAACCCATTCTTGTACGGCCTCCATTTTGAAAGTGGTTGTGCCCTTTTTAAGAAACTGGTTAAGTTTTTCTCCACTAAGTTATTTTTCCACTTCATTACACATACAGTTTTTTTTCCATTTTCTCAATTTTAGACGAAGAGAGTTTTGCCATGCGGTCCACTAAAGCATCGTGCAACATAACAATAGCTGCAACAGTGGCTTTCCTGCGAGCATAGAAAAGCGTCTCTATATTTCATCAACAGCCATAAATAATGCCACCATACAACATTAGGAGCACTATAGCAGATGTTTTGTTTGCCAGAGAAAATGGCACAGTAGTTACAACAGGTGCCAGCCCGTGTAAACTGGCCTTCGTGCATCGGGAACCTAGGCCATTCCAGCCTGTCATCACCACCACCACCGCAGCTATCACGAGATAAGCACGCTGTAGGTTACTGGCAACATTCGTTGTGTGTGTGAGGCATACGTTGATGCCCATTTCTAATGGCAGAGCTTCCCTATGTTTCTAGTTTGTGCCTGTGATAGCCTTTAAGCATTCACTAGGCTGGTGGCCCCAGCACGAAATGAAGTGTACGTCTATGTCGAATGTTGACCACGACGCGTCCCTGAGATTAACGGACAATATGTTACCGACTTATCTGTCATGACAACGAACAAACTCCCATTGCCTCTAGAAAATTACAGATACGCTAAATAATATTATTTTCTCTCGCCTTCGCTCTCTGTCTCTAGCTCGATAAGAAGAATTTCTCAACAGCAGCAGCACTGAGATAGGGTTTGTTCGATACCACTGCTACAAGGTAATGAGACAACACATATCCTCTGTTTGTTAAAGCAGATGACTATTGTTTATCGTAGCCATGTTCGTAGCCACAGCAGTTCAACTTATTATAGGCATCAGTTGTCAGCTTCGTGGGAGTTTTTTGATTTCTGAATCTTAGCATTGTTTGATTCTATGTATTCGCTCCGTCTTCAAAAAGTTCGCTCGCCTCATCCGATCGGAAGAGATATATCATGTATGCTCAATTTCGGTGCACAGATTGTGTACCCGCTTTTTTGTGCGGATTCGTTTACAGATGCAGTTTTTGAACTGTGGCTTATGCATATAAATATTCAACTGCAGAATAATAAAAATCAACCTGATTTTAGGTGTTGGCGCTTTTGCATAATCTTGCACCATCGTCGCCTGTGCAGTTATGACGAGATTTGTTATGACGATTTAGCTCGCTCAAACATCTGCATGGCCAATAAGCGGCACAATACGATGGGCTAACAATGTACAACAAATGTAACGTACCGGTAACAACAAACAACTGCTACGGACAAGACTGACAGCCAACATGAGATGGCGAATCGAATGATATTTGTGATTTTTTTCTAAAAGGATGCTAGTAATCGCGAGGTCGCACGGTGGCCATCAGCTATACAGCTGTAAGTTCACAGGCGGCGCATCTGTTCATTCAAAGTTCAACTTTGCTCTATTTCCGCTCTATTTCTATTTTCTATCCGGTAGTTACTGTCGCCCCGCCCCGCTGAGCAGAGCGCCCCCTATTTTACCTTCGAGGAGAACTTTTCGAACATGATCACTACTCATTAGAAGCGCTATATTTGGGTGGCGTAACTTGTGCCCTCGGCTAAATAAACGTCGATCAGTCAATGGCTGAACGTCTGTGCGCTTCTCTAAACAGAAACATTATAAATTTCTAAGAGACATTTTCACATTGTCTGCTACGCTTGACTATTGGAAGGAAGCTGTCGGCGATCAGCACCGTTACTATTTCGCCACTGAGGAACGTCGAACTCCGCCAAATAGAAGACGGCTTCTCAAATGAAAACTCGAAACAAATGATGTCTTGACGAGGCGCCTGAGAATAATTGTATAGCTCTCTATAAAAATTGGAACCTCTGACGCCAAATCGAATGGCTACAGGTACGCCAAGATGGGCGCTGATAGCTATGTAGTCTCCATTCATAATATACTATTTATTTCCTATATAAAATTCAGCATTTTAGATTCATCTTCTAAAGCTGAGAACTTTCTTGAGTGCTCCACCGTAAAATCTTGATTTTCAGCGAAGCAACTGTACATTTTCAATGAACCTATGAATCAGCTCGGCCAGGTTACAACTGTAAACCTATTATACTAGGCTGGATCGTTGTTTTTTTTCCATCATCAGTTATGTAATCTATTAGCCCCCATACACGTACAAGTAAACTGAATCGTTCAAGATCTACTAAAACTAGACGATTCGAGTATAATGCTAAGTGACCTGGGTGTACTAGCAACGAACTTAACAGAAAAGCACATTTCATGAAAACTTTCATCCGAAAACGCTATCGTAACATAAATAGAAATACAAAAAAAACCATAAAACCACATGAGATTATTAAATTTTTTCTACTACGCTAAATAGATGATATCCTAGCCTCATACACTGCTAGACGGTAGGGCATGGTAGTAAAAGCTAGATATGCAACGAATTTCCGCTTATCACAGTATTTTTATGTTAGTTTATTATAGATGATGCCAAGCTACTAGCTCTGCATATGTACATGTTGCTATTGTTATGCACCAATAGGTAATTTGTAACAACCTGTAATAATACATTCGTTTACCTACATTTTCAATTCACGTTGGACTCTTAGCCCCTACTCGCCGTACATGGATTTGAGCCTTGAAGTATTACTAAAGAAGTAAATCCAGGGCCGATACTGCGTAACTAACACCATTTCAGTCCCGAACCAAACTCAGCCCCGATGTCAAGCACTATATGCCTATTTAACGTAGGGACACTTAAGGGAAATGGCTTCACAAGACCAGACGTAAACGCACTTCGTTTCATGCTGAAGTCAGCCATCTCAATTAGCGATTCTCAAGGGTACTAATGGACGGGAAGCTCGAAATGTGTATTTAAGTAATCCTGCTTAAAAAAGTCACTTAATTTGTGACGAACAGCCTTTCCTGTGTGTATTAAACATTAGCTCGTATTGACACGATTGTGTAAAAGCGAGAAACGACGATAATGCAGCATTCACCTGACTAACAAAGGCTCTTGTAAATTTATTTTCTTCAGCGAAACTCAGATATGGCGTCAGCACTCTCCGAGTGGCTACTGCTTCTCAATTATGCTTGTGGAAAAAGTCCTACATGACACGTAAGGTTTACTTTCCTCGTCGTTCTTTTTTTTTTTGCTAAGTCATTGCCCATGATACAACTATACGACACTACCAAATGGCCTTTCTCTACGTGTACATTTACGTTTAACTTACGTTTAGCCGTTTAACTTATATCATATATATATATATATATATACGATATAAGAGAAAAGACGGTCCGTCATATATATATATGACGGACCGTTTTTTCTCTGAGTGGAAATCTCACACAAGGTATCTTACAGAACGGAAATCATTGCGATATCCTAACATTACCATGGCGTCGGTATTCACTTGTTTAAAAACTATCCAAGTACATTGACGGACCTTAGAACGCCCTATCCCAATACATTTACAATAATATACTACACGATGGTAAGACTATTTCACTTTTTGCTTAATTTTTAAGCTCAGTTAAAGCGTTCATCAATTTTGACATTTTTATATTATAGAAAAACTGGATGATAACTACTTCGTCGTTTCAGGATCACGTCGTCTGCGATTCGGTAGGTCTAGAGGACACTTTGCACTTGCGCAGACGGATAGGTCATTCCTTAATCTGAAACTCAGCGTCGTTTCGACAGGTTTGGTAGCTCATTTTTACGGCTAAAGCAAAGGGGACGCATATACAAATAGATATTAATTCAACATTTCTCATTTGAAACAATTTTTGCGGTTCCCGGTCCGTACGAGAGATGCTAAATGAAACATTCAATTTGTATCGAAGTTTACCACTGAGCAAATTACAGTACGATTTGCGTCGTTACGTCATCGATAATCATTAGCACAGTCGTCCTATTTTCCATCACAACTCGAAGTATATCGGATAGGACACAGATGGAAAACTGTCCTATAATTTTCCACATCATCATAATAAAAATTATTTCTGATCGTCGCTTCTTTAGTCGAGCACGACGTCCCCATTCTGTTTGCTTCTTATACTTAGCCTTACGCACCAGCACTTACGTACACATTATACAGATGCGTGAGCTGGGCTACTTGTCTTTTTCCCATGGCTTTTGTTAACCTTCCATATGTCCTTTACAAAAGAGCTGCTTTGATTTTGCGCCGTTAACGAACCAATTCAGCTCATTGCTGTTTTCTATTTATCACATAGTTCAGTGTCGGTAAGAGTATGATAATGACGTTCGTAATAATAGTAAACGGATATGATGGTAAAAACTTTATTAGGCTAAGCAGATAAGGTAACGTACCTGCGCGAGCAAATGTATCCCGCTAAATCCCTGCAACTTTTACTGCTAGAAATTAGCGTATCGTTTGTATGATTGGCCCCATAAAATACAGTATAGCATAATAAAGATAACACTACAAATAGAATATGAGTATATATAATATATTACAAAATCCCCTATCTGTACACTCTCCCTTGTCAACACTGACGACGTCGTCGCTGCTCCATTTATTCCAGCACACATGCTGTACCACCTACAATCTTGCCAGGAATACGCATTTACGAGTTTCAGTTTCCCTTGTTTTAGTCTTGCTATGCTTGTATACCGTCAGAGTTGACTCGGACAAAGCAAAACAGTGATTTCGGCTGCTGTCACCATTCTGAAGTCGGGTCCCGTACATCATCGACTTGTAGAACAGCTGTTTCTTTGTAGTCGAGATTTGTCCGCTCATCAAGAAGCATTAAAGGATCGTATGGGTAAGTCAATTTGACGCAAACAGACAGAGAGCGTTGATACGTCGAGCATACCAAATTCATAATACTTGCAATGCTACGGGATGGCTAAAACAGAACTCCACGCGTGCCTCTCGTTTAGTTAAAAAAAACCCTACCCTAATTTTTACTGGACTCGCTAGTTTCTAAACGTTTAGTACAATTTGCATTGCTTCAAAACGCATAAGGGTCTCTGTTATAGAATTTTGCTAGACATTCCTTCCTTATTCGCGCATCACTTTGACTCGCTAAGAAAGCCATTTATGGTCCTTTTTCTATACGAGCAATACGATGAAGTATACAATCAAAGGCAATGTTTGCTTTCAGGCCAATCATTCTAAATTTCGGTCGTGCACAGTATCTATACAATGACGCCAGAAAATGTCTTTCCCTTCTGATCGTCTTTAGTCAAAACAGTAGTCCGTGTCACGAATACGTACAGGCAAGTCAGAGAAATATGGTAACGCTCCGTAATATTAGCTTCGTGTATTAACAAACATCATAGATCCTTTGATGATTGTATCCACCGTAAGGCATTTCCGAACATTCCCGCAAGATCATGGTATCTGATGGTATGAGCATACGTGTGGTATCGTGTCGAAATGATAATATTGTAAATGTGGAACAAGAACACTCGGAAATCTCATTGAGTTACAGGAGAGGCGGCTGGAGCCTGCTGTAACCTTACGCTTTCTCGTCGCAATGAGCCCATGCGATAGGTAATTCATCTACTACATATTACTGAGTGATATACGATATATTTTTAAAAGAGAAGAATCTAAATTTAGCAGAGTATTACAGATCTTTCTTAGCAACGCAGAGAATGTCTTCACTGCATTACGATATTCCTGTCATATAGCTATCGTGTAAAGCATTTTGCCTACCCAAATATGCCCACGCATATTGGTAACATAGTCGAAGTGAAGAAAACAAGCTCTCGTGTCGATGAACGAGATTATATTACGGCATTCGTTAGTGAGGAATAACTCTACTTATTCCATGAACAGCGTCTTCAAGCTACACAGTTGACAGGGTAGTGAACACAGTAAGCCGATCATCGAATCTGTCGACGATCTTCGTTGAGCGATAGTAGACTAACGTGTGTTGCCGATTCTTCTTCGAGAGTGACAGCATTTGTGGTTGTTCGGCGTTACGTAGCTTCATCAATTTCGTATTTATTTCGGCGCGTGACACACGCTTCAAATTGACATCTTATTATCATTTGGTATTATCCGTATTAGCACCATATAGTGCAGCAGGACCACGGCCGTTAGTTGCTAACACGACCTGACGCTTTTGTCTTAAGTTTGAATCATGTAGGCGAAAAGACAGGGATTGATATCAGTTTTGAAAACAACCTCTCATTTTAACGTTTCACTGTCATACGTACGTGTCAGCAGCCAGTAAGAATCCTCAAAACCACGAGAGATTATATAGGGAAACTAAGTAGAACTTAAACGCCGCATATCCCCTCACACAGGTGTGGAAATGAAAAATTTCATTTTCGCTGATACCGCTACTATCAAAAGAAAGTTCTTGTCGTTTGAAGGGGCGATACTTCAGACATCGTCAAATATATTTCTCGGTGGTTGTAGTCTGGACGCCGACCAATGTGTATCCATAGGCGAGAGTGGATCCCTGGAATTGTAGTCAGGAGTCTCCCCGACTCCGGCCAGTAGCTCGGCACGCGCGCTTTCCATAGACCCGTTGCCGTTTAAGGCGGGACGACCGTCTAGAAGGAAAACATATCCAGGATTATTTCTCGATAGTAACATTAGTGCGTATACAATGTAATCGAAGTCGCAGTCAGGCGACAATATTTATCTAGGCAATGCCACCTTAGTCAAGAACTCAGCGTATTTCCCACCAGATGTCGATAAGCGTGGAGATTGTTGGGTAGCTTGGAGATTGTTGGGTAGCTTGGAGAATGCGAGCCAGCAAGCACAGGCTTCTGTTTCAAGTTCAAACAAGCAAGTATGCGAAGGGGCCAATGCTATCACCAGCAATGCCCGTCGAGCAAACAAGAGCAAAGCTACCGAGCACTAAAAAAACCTTGGCGTCAGTCGATGTTCAATATTAGAGTGCTTTGTGTTTTTATTTGTGAAAGTGCACATCCTTCCATCATCATGTACGATCTGTTGGAAGCTTTGTAGGAGCTCGCTGTAATGCTATTGAATTCGCTCAACATAACTTCTCTTCAAAGTTATGTTGAGTCTTTCGATTTGTGACATTAAAAAATGCCACAGTCGTCTAGATTTCTAATATAGAAAAGTCTGGTAATTGAATTATTTCAAACTTAAGTGGACCTGTAGTCAACTAAAAGTGGCTAGATTTACCAAACTGATTTCAGTGGAACGCCTTTTTTTTTGACACAGTTCCGTGACTAGCTTAAGCAAAATCATTTAGGCTCACGTAGGCTTATACGAGAGGCGCTTTTTTCATTCTCATCGTTAGCTGCTGCCCAGTGTTTCATCAAAACTTATATAGCACGTTTGCTACATTTGACGTGGCTAGTTGAACGTTTGAGTTATCAATTATTTCAGTACGATAACTTGTATTATTAAGTACACAGTGATCGATCTGTGCCTTGGTGCATCATCCATAGCCCGTAAGTAAGTTATCTTTGCCTTCGTAAATCGACACATCGGACCAAAACAGTGACAATTCATCATAGACAAACAAAACATAATAACTATTTCTAAATCTGAACTCGTGAATGATCGATACGGCTCTTCTTAGAGTGGCGAGAATAATTTGTAAGAAGATTCCTAATGATAGTTATCAAGTGGGCTGCCGTTATGAAAATGTCTAATTCAATACAAAAGATATTCGATAAGGCAGGCCAACAAAGAGTTTAGGAACATGCAATACATTCTATTATATTTATTTGAATTTTAGGACACCGGCAGTAGGTCTAAAAAAGGATGCGATGTTTTAATGCTGTGAAGTTTTTTAAGTAGAGGTTACCTAACACACTCGTTCGTTACGTCTAAATTGGTATGATCATATTTGAAGATCGATGTAGCCCCTACGTCGCTCCGAACAGAATAATTAAATTAGAATTACTGGTACGCAAAGGGACAGTTCTTTGTAATACCGATATTAGCGACACTTTTAGCGGTGTAACTGAGGACAGCCTCCTCAGAACATCAATCGATTAGACTATAATCTATCACATAAGACTACTGCTGTTATGTTTTATGTACTTTACCGGAAGTTTCTGTAAACAATAACGTTCGTCCGCGTTCCTATTTGAAAGCAAATCCATATATTCATAGCATATACCGTTCTTATTGCTTCTGTGAAAGATTTCAAGCACAATTTTATCTGTGTTATATATATATATATATATATATATATATATATATATATATATATATATCTAGCATCTTTTGACGAACTATAATTAAAATCGTTGGTTACAAAATACTCGTAGAAGTCATTAGCTCGCTGACAGCCATATTTATAGCCGTACCTAAATTCATTCTGTCCTGGAAATCTTAAATTGTGCAGACAAAACGTAACAGGATAACGACAAGATTTAAAAGTTACTTTAAGTTGATCCTAAAAGCAACTAGAGAAAGTGCATTATTAAGCTGGTCAGTTGACTGTGTGTTTTCGAGATCTAAGTTTGGATATTCCATAAGCCATACTATATACAACGTGCGCGTTCACAGCTAAAGGATACCAGCTCAGGTAGAGTTAACAAAGTCTCTAAAGGGGAACTTATCAGCCGTCAAATATCTCTCATAACAATCAATGTAAGCATATGCCACTCAATGCCCAGGCTACCTTATCAACTGAACATGTTATAAACCGACAAGAATTTTCTAAGAAGAATGATATGGCAGGAAGGGAGAGTCTCTATCTCTAACGCTTGAGGACTCTTGTTTCCACATGTTGTTCACGGTGGCAGAGCGAACCGCGTTCATAGAGGCCTTTTACGATATAAGAACAACCACTGATCTCGCGACAAATGACATATACACGATAAAAAAATATCATCTGATAAAGCCCGTTTTCAACGTCAATGGGTATGTTAATACGCAAAACCGTTGCTTTTGGGGTGTGGCGAGGGTAGGCTTTTACGTATGCGTATTCGCTATGGCAGTTTAGTACAATTTTCATAAGTTCAAGAGGCAACTTAGGTGAACTTTTCTTTTACCCTAAACCAAAAAAGTTGAACGTAGAGGCAACAACAAACTTAAGCCAATTTGTTCGTGTTTGATGCTTCAAGGGCATTTGGGATCGAGGGAACAAATTTACATTTCTATATATAGACACATTCTATATAGGGTGCGCTTATAAAATCAGTATTTGATTAATTGTTATCTCAAAAAAACTTTTTAAATTTAAAGTACGCCCTTATAATTCGCTATTTTATAAATGATCAAAACAACCAACCTTTTAGTTAAGGTTTAAATATATATATATATATATATATATATATATATATAGGTAGTTTAGCTATCTATAACAAATGATCAGCCAAAATTAGTTATGAACTCATGCGGCATTGAAAACCATAGGTTAATACGTTACATTAAAAATATCAAACTGATATGTTAGTCACTATTTTAATGGACCATTGTTTACTGTTACTTGACATTAGAAAATTATTAGGAAAAAAGATTTTTAACAGATATTTTCTTGCATAGGAAATTAAATTCAAGCGTTTTTGTGCATGTACAAGTTCTTGTGCAAAAAAGTTAGGGTTTAAATGAAGTAAAAAGGATACAACGATAACAGGAAGCTCAACGCAACCTGAATTACAGGGAATCAGTGGACCGATCCGACGCGGCGCTTACGATAGCGCGATTGGGTATCGGTATTAAGGAAAATAACGGAAGACCATTTGTCCCGAAGCAAAATCTATAACACGTGCATGAATCACACTTGTCTGGACTTGCCTTTAGAAATAATGAGTTTGGGGTGCCTCTGTGCCTAGGATACACCTAGGAATTCACCGGCTTGTAAAAGCATAATTATCAATTCTACTACACACCGAAAGCAAAGCAAATGACAAGCAAGCGGTCACCGGGGTTCCATCAGCAGCGGTAGTAGTGGTGGTATCAGCAGCAGCTGACATCAGCATCCGGAAGAGTGGCACAGCAGAACAGAAGCAGAAATGCAGATTCTGCTGATAGACAGAAAGATCACGCCGCCTACTCACTGCGTGGCTCTCCTGTCGCGGATCCTGCACCTCCGCCTCCACCGACGCCGCCCCCTCCTAAAGTGCCAGGACTAAATTCCTGGCTGGGAGCTGTCTGCAACCGTTGACGTCGCCGAATCTCGTTCTCCAGCTGGCGTTGCCGACGGTTCTTTTCTATAAAGCAACATGAGAAAAAAGTGAACGAGCTTAGAGACAAGCAAGCTTTGCCCTAGTGCTTAATTGACTAAAACAAACTAATCTCTAATATAGAACAATATTATCCTCTTTGAAGAATGATATTAATGCCACTCTGTTTCGTTAAAAGTTATTCAAAACTTTAAACAATTTTGAGTCATGAAAAATGTCGAAAAAGCTGCTTTAACTGTCTTGTTCTAGTTTTATATGAGTATTTACTAGAAGGAGCTGAACGTACCTCTTTTGACAAGGTCACGTCCTTCGTCAACCAAATCGATCGTAAGATCATCATCGGCAAGGAACTGCTCAAAGCCCAATGCGTGAACAATTTTTGAACCCCATTTCAGGTACGTGGCTACACCGAGAACGCAGATCAGCATGGGAAAGTACACGTTGAAACCATCTGAAACGATTGATATCACGTCCATGTGGCCCATAATCTTCGTGTAAGCCGTTTCGACCCGGTCCGGCTCTCGCGAAATATGTTGATCTAGGTGGGTCATGCCCAAAAAGTTTAGGCATAATGGCGGCGTCAACCGACACAGCATCCTGTAATTAAAAAGATGGACGTAGAATGAAGCTATTCGTAATATGCGACAGAAAGAGGAAGCATCGGAAAGGCTTTCAACGAAAAGACCGTTTATTGCATGTCTAATGCATAGGAAACAATGTAACCTATACAAGACTTACATCCCAGAGAAAATGAGAGAATATTCGCTGGTCTGCTGATGCGGTACAAGGTAGTAGAGATTGAAGATACGGATTTTGAACAGCGTGTAATACGTGCAAAGACACAGGTAGCCCAGCGTCGTCGCACTGAAAACCTCAAGACCAAAATAACTAAACGACGTTTCGAGCGAGCTGCATGAACAAAAACACACAGTACAATACATTCGAAAGCATACCGATTAATACAGTTGTCGGCCCCGCAATCTGCATGTAACAAAAATGTATTTTTCTCTCTCTCTCTCTCTCTCTTTTTTTTTGTACTTGAAAAGACGATGCGATATGTCTATGAAGAACAAATACGTCTTGTAAAGGAAAGCACGAGTTCTATATAGCTACTACTTCGTATCTAAGTAGCAATGTGAGCCTTTGAGAACCTCTATTAATCAATATTAACGCCTCAGCCTATAAACTACTTCGACATTTGTAAATCTACCAACCTGTGAATAATACCGACAACGGAAATTAGCGGTTTGCGAATAAAGAACGTCACTTCAGAGAACATGATCAGAATAGTGAAGCCGGCGAATATGACAGCCAATGCTCGAAGCAGTACGGCTCGGAGTAGGCATCGCCAATACCATTCCACGGTCGGAGTGCAGAACATCTTCGTCAGCTGTCCTCGAGGCCGATAGTCGAGCGAGCTTTTGAAACGTCGCTCTACATTAGCCTCATTTTTGCTAATGTCCTCCCAGTAAAGTATGTCTGCAAGCAACTGATCCCATTGGACCTGTGTTCGATTGACACCCTGCATTGCTTTGATTACCTGTTGATCGAACACCGCGCACGATTGATTCATAAAAATCTCATTCATTTTGTGAAATTGCAGAATGATATCAGTGTCTATCTAATTGTGTTTTATGCAATTATTGATTAAATCTTACGGTTATAAATATATGCATGGTGCAGAATGAGCGACTATGGCTGATTCGCTACCGCTAGTGATATACCTGGCAAGCGCCATTATCTCGTATCATGTACACTATACATTGCGTTTCCTCCACATATCAATTGGTCGCTGCGGCATTGTACGTACCTGCTTATGTAATCTAACGAGGCTTTTCTCTGAGACACTCGCGCCCGAAGCTGTGGTACGATTGCGACGAGTATCCTCCCATTTAGCGCGGGGAATCCGGGAAATTATCACGTCGACGTACCGCCTCAAGGGGCTGCCCATAGTGATACAGTTGTTCACCTGACGAAGCTCCTGCACAATCGAGGTCCGAATAATAAACATCGATACCAATACCTAATACTACTACTATCAACAATACTCTCCTAGCAATGTCACATATCCGTTTTTTCGTCTACGAGCTTTCACACAAACCTCAATTGCGCATTGAGAACTACGGAGTGAAATAAACAGTGCAGCAATGAGTTGTTAATAAATTGGAAAGATTTTTGCTTCAGTGCAAAGATAAACACACTAGACCATCCACGATTATAGTGAATGAAAGCTATTTGATGAACTGTCTGAAGCTTCATGAAATGGCTTCGAAATAGCTAGAGCTCGCTTCGTACGAACCTCAATAGCGTCATCCAGCCTCTCTTCGGTTTCACATTTTTCCATTGACAATTTTGCGGCTTTGAAATAAAGATACCTGAAAAGATCAGTCATCAGATTCGAACAATGGTGCATGAAGCATGCTGAACGTTGCCGTGTACGACAATGATTACCAATAATATATATAATAATGACTATAAAACTGATATTTGGATAGGTTCACTGTTGATACTCACTTGCGGATTTTGTTTCGCCCTATCCAGCAGATGGTTATTGTATACTTGTACATTCCAGTTATAGGGAACTAGTCATCAGTGTAGGCATCTACTCTATAGACGCTAGCTAATCTATCTCTAGGGAAACGTCTAGAAATGAACTGTTTAATTATTGGATACGACATAACTCTGCTGTGATTCTCAACCCAATTGTCAGATATGCCTTTATGTACTGGACCAGGCAAGCCTGATCACATTACCTTAGTGTATAGCCTTTTCGGGAGAGATTCCACATTGTACGGGGCACGTCGACCAATCCGCTACCCAGTAGTAGGACTAGCAAAAAAAGACCCCACGTGTTTGACGCAGTAATTAGTAGTACTTTGAGCTTCCCCCTAGAAAAATAAGAGAACTTACTAGCATATTGTAATAGTCATGTATGGCAGACGCGATATGGGTACCTTTGCCGATGTACGCACATTAATATACTTGACATCTATTTAATACTTATGTTTGTGGGCGAATGTACACGTTATATCTACATGTGTCAAGTCGCTTCCTACCCGTCCAGACCAATGCCGTTAATGATGAGATAAACAAGGAGCACAACGAAGATGCAAAGGTACGTCCCGTAGTAGATTGCATTTTCATAAAGCGCGGTCCTCAGTTTACCGGATGTAGTAAAATCTCCGGCGGTCGAATATGACTGCATTAGTGGAAGAATTATCCTGAAAGTTATATGCAAGCAATATGGCACAGTGATACGGAGAGCACCACTCAGGGAAGGCAAATTTGCTCATTTGACAAAAAGCACTCCAACTAGTATATTGTAGTGCTTAAGGGCAGTGCCGGAAATAGAAGTGAGAACATTTTAGTAATACAACAGACCACGTAAGAAGCTGTGAACTCCAGTAGACAATTCTCCAAAGCACAGGAAACGCGTCATCCGGAACGCGACTCCAGGGTTTCGGGCAAAAATCGTTAATGGGATGTGGGAGGATGGACGACGAAGGCAAAACCGGATGTAATGGTCCTGCTGGATGTGTTGGGTCCACCGGCAACGCGTACGGTGGATTTGTTACGTTCCCAGCAGGGGACGCGTTGCTCTCGGTTGGTCCTGCTCCCAACGAAGTTGAATTGACGACTACTTGCGATGGACTGCGATTACTTGTTATAACTGAATATCACGAAACACAGATGAACGTAAGTTGCTTTTGTGATAATACGCCGGCAATATTATGATCTGCGCATACCTCTTGCATTCGACTATTAATGCATATATTAGATTAAACTCAAGTATTTACAAACACAAAGATCAAAGCGAGTAAATATGGACAACTGACTCAATTTGAATTAAATTTACTAGCACAAGAACCAGACCAGATCCGTTTGCTTGATCGTTCGTTTGGTGCATAGAGCTTGTCGTACTGGTCCTCACGTCGAACGCCGTAGAATCATTCCCGCTAAAATTTGCCGGTCCAGCATAAGCTCGAAGCTGCAAAGTGAGAGCTGCAGCATGAGGTCCGTGAGCTTCATGAGGTGGTACCGCCGACAGATTGTGATACGTCAAGCATTGCTTATACGCGGTCTGTAAAGCACACAGTCAAACATGACTTAATAAATAATCAAGTATCTTTTTGTCAAATAGAGCTTTAACCACAAGGAGAAGCTGAGAGGCGTAGCCACTGCTACTGAGGTGGTGAAGTGAAGCACGTTATGTGCTGCATTAGTACGTCAATTATTAAGGGAGTAGAGAGTTTCAAAAGGAACGGATAGACAAGAGGTTTAGCAACGAGAATTAGCTACTTTTTTTTTACATTTATTTACTTCACAGTCTCAAAAGTTGAAAGTAGTTAACGAATTTCACTATCCACTATGGTGGAAATTTGCCTTTCACACTTTCAGATGGTGAGCAAGGGACTGCTGCGCCCTGGAAAAGGGGCATCCAGCATCAAATACTACGAGGCTACCAGCATCATGAACTCTACATCATCCATGCACAATAAAAACACGGCCTTTTCTGAAAATAAGACAAAATTACGTTGCATGAATGAAGGTGAAAATTTTATTTCATCGAATTCACAAGTTCGCAAAGAAAAACTAATAACCAGACCGCTTAATAGTAAATGACGCTCACTATGATAACAACCTAATCTGATTCGTTTCAAAGGTATCACAAATTTAATTGACACATCGGTTCGATGACTTTTCTAATTAGCCACTGAACTGATGAAATGAGGAAAAAGAAAACGTACCATATGGTTAAATTAACGTATCTATTTAACAATATGGGGAAATTTTTACTTACCGATGAAACATCTAGTGGCATTAAAATAATGATGAGCATAGAGAAGTACCAGGCGAGGAAGACACTGGCCGTAACAGCCATATGATGCCTTCCGGGTTGGCCATAGCGCCAGAGCAGGCCAGCAGCTAAGAAGAACGTCGACACCAGGCCAACGATTAATGGACCAAACTCCATCGTACACCGGCCTACAAAGGCCCAGATCACCGTTCCAAAGAACGACGATGACCTGTAGTAAACATGTATAGGTCAAATAAATGATTATATTCGTATCATTTGAAAACCTTATACGCTGTACAAATGTATCTTACATTACGACCCAGCACATCGTTACTTAAATCAGCCTATAATTGAGATCAGCAAAACGACGTAGGCAAAATAACAATGTCTGTTCCCATTGACGATATGTTCCCTAACCGAAATCTAGTCGAAGATGATAACAAACACAGAAGAACAAAGCTCGTTATGATGTGATGACAAAATAATCCTACACAGACAAATGTTAGCATTTTTTTGGATTAGATCCTTTGATAACGATTATTCCTCTAACATGAGGTCAGTTACGTGTCTCTTGTGAGGCAGATTAATCTATCTTACATGTTATTGATAAATAAGCAACAACAGCAACATATGACTGGACCAAATCGGGTCATTTTCGCATTGGGCCAAACAACTAAGTATACGCAATAAGGTAACCGCAATTTTTTTTCCTAATTCAATTAAAATTTCACATATCGCATTGCTAACATGATAGAAAACAACACGTTATGTTAGCTACAAGTGACCAATACAAAACAATAATAACGCGTGAGTGTATTTCAATGCAACGGTATACATTCAGGAACGAACCAGCATGTCCAAGATGATACCAGACTGCAAGAACCGTCATTAATGAGGTGGACCAAGCAAATTGGTGTTATTGCTCATTAACATTTTGTAGACAGGGCTAGCGGTTCTAAAAGGGTGTTTCGAAAAAATTAATTCAAAAATGAAAAAAGGCATTCTACCAATGCCAAGCACATGGTAACGGTAAGCGCAACCCTTGAGTGAAGATCAATGAACACCATGGCTAAGTACGAGTTAAAGTAGATCCTTGCCAAAAACCTTATATGCTATTTGCTGACATACAACGCATACACAAATACGCAGTATTCTTTGAGTAAACTAATTGTCTTTGCTAGCAAACTTCAATGAGCAGTACAATGTAGAATTACATTAGAAATGCTCTGCGAAGGACACGCAAGTATAGAAGCATCATCCGAAAACCTTGACCGTAACAATACTATCGCAAAAAAACGAGATCCATTCGCGCCACACCCTTCAGCCATATCTAAAATCATGCATAAGACAAAACATTCGGACAGGAAAAAGGAGTCATTGATATGTTTTACATCTTTTATATTTCCACTAGAATTAACAACGTGAAAAAGTCGATCGAATCGTATACACCATTATCTAATAAATTTTTATAGTATTAGCTGTTGCTATTGCAGTAGTGAGTAAAAAATGACAACTACCGCATGTGCCCAATCCACCATCGGATTACCCCTAGCGCCCTCTTTTGTAAGTAGAGGTAACTTCACTGATACAGATCAAGCCTTTTCTATTGACAGCTGGAAGAAGATGCTACAGGTGATTGCGGAAGGCTGTGTTTTGTCAACATGAGCGACTTTCACATTTAAAATGTCTCTATGCGCGCTTGTACACGATAAAATACATGGTACTTTATGGAATGCCTGTACGCATAACACGTTATTATAATAAGTGCCCTTTAGATTACCGTTAAATTCATATTAGATCACCCAGTTGACATCACAACGAGGCGACTGGAGTGGACGCGGAGGCACAACAACCCATATCCTACAGAACATCAGCCACAAAGCTTCCACAATACCAATTTCTGGTATTCCACGATCAATTTAAAAAGTTTCAAACTTTTCAGGCCATCTGCATTAAAATTAGACCGCTGGTAACGAGGTAACGTGAAGCATTTTCGGCTGTAACAATTATTTTCTAATGCCACAATAGGTTAGATGAGGTCGCGGGCGATGGTGGCAAATAATTATCAAGTGGTGCGGAGAGTCACTTTTGTTACAACTTACACATGGGTGAATTAATGTGGATAGAGGTATTCCGAGTTTGACACGATTAGTACAGGAAGGACTCGAACTAAAGTTTACTGAACATACATACAGTTTGAGAAATTCAAGTTCAACTGCTACATCTTTACCACCTGAAACAAAAGCTAGTCCCACTGGGTTTATTGTTAAGACGACTAAAAAGTTCACTGACTAGTACTCGTAGGCACCATTCTTTTCAAGTAAGTACAGGTGCGCTATTATTTTGCTCGTGAAAGACTGCGACATTAGAAATTAAGAGAAATTAAAAACATCGGCTGGAGGCACGATTTATCCATTGCTATGCAGTGGACGGAGAGCCATCAATGAACCTACAACAGAGATACGATATTAATCTCGTAGGAAAATTTTGCGTCATCACATCTAGTTTTGAATAACTTTTTTTCTACTGAAATTATTCTGAAATGGTATATAGCTATGATGAAAAAAATATATTAATATAAGTTCATGCAGTAAGTTCTGCTGTTAGGACCTGTTTATTTTCCATCAGACTGTTTAGTAAGGAAAGTAATAAATAAAGCAGCTTCACTGTTGATTTCAAACAGTAATGAATCTAGCATCTAGCAGTCATATCATTTAGCAGAGTTCTCCATCAACCTTCCATAATAACTTTTTCTCACTTAGATAACAAATGAACATGATATCCCGAAAAGGTTGCTGAGATAATTATGATTATAAGCTAAGTTTTATGAATGACATAGAATTATGTAATTACCAGACATTACTGGTTATTGGTTTCACACATCGTAGAAATAAAACGTTTTTGCCAACTAAATTTCCTATCAAAGACAAAGCATGCGTGCTACGAAGTATAGCCTGCTAGAGCCATATCACTACGTAAGAACTTGAGAGCAACGTCTGTTTAAATATGGAAATTCTATCTGTGGCCTACAAATTATATTAAATGTTTCTTGTTTTTTTTTGCTTCTGTAAGTTCCTTTGGGTTCTTCCCAGTGTGGAACACAGTACTGCTAATAAGTGGTATTAATTCACATTAATTCCACTTGTAACAGGTCCACGTTAACAGAAGCGAAACTACACTCGATCCTTTTGTGACTATAGATTTCAAAATGCAAATTTACTAATATCTTCTACCACAACTCAAGAAATCTATCTACATGTACGGACTAAAAATCAGCACAATGTGGGGGCAAGCTTTGAAATAAACGTGAACACATTTCGAGTTGCAGTGGCAAACTATTCGTAACTGGGTATAAATGGGTGGAATATCTTCTGTTGTTACTTTAGTTTCAGCAATGCCCCAGACGATAATTAACTTCTGTATGACTTCTTGCTGGGCAGCTGGTCCGAGAGAGCACGTTACCGTGCGAACGCAGCAGCTGCAATGAACGCCCAGCTAAGAGATGTACACATCCATCCTAGTACACCATAACATCAAAAATACACAAGACTATTCACTAATACCGCTTACTTGACGTATATTATTGTACGCCATAGCACTGATAATGGAAGCGACCTGAACAATTTCAGCTCTGACGGGTTATCAATAAACCAGCAAGAGCTATCGGTGACAACCATACCGTTGTTAAATATACTAGTAGACTCAAACAATCAGATCTACAATATAAAACAGAAGAAACTCAATAGATATCCATAGAGCCGCAGATTATCGATCCCCTAGCTCTGTCTAGCCAGCATGTCCACATCGTTGCCAGCAGCACTCAGCTGGGAAAGAATACGGCGATAGCTCCAGTTAAAGGCTGATATGTACGCGTAAAGATCTGCAGCAGAGCTGCTACTACGACTGTGGAATAGAGCGTAATGACTGATACTCGACTAAGATTACCAACCTTTACATCCTAAAGGCTTTTTCGCAGGCGGATTAAGCCGCAACGCTGACCGAAGCTCACCACAAGAACTATTTAATCGAGAGATGTTTTGTACCGTCTGACAACAAGATGTCTGTTCATTTACTGTGCGTCTGTCCAATGAAATTCGGCTGAAACAACCGTACCTAATAGAGAGATTGGCGGTAAGCAATTATTGTCCACTGCGGCATTGCGGTCTCGATTAAGCAAGCGCTCTTTGACCTTCTGCGATTTCGTCCCGACGTAACGACGGTTAACGTGACGATGGTGAGCGCGAATCCACGAGACGAAAGTGAAACGATTGGGGGGGCCTTCAATCTTCACAAATGGAGAGAGGAAGAGAGAAGAATGACAGAGAGAGTGTGTGAGAGAGAAGGAGAGAGTGAGAGAGAGAAGTACTCGAAACAAAACTTAGACACATTCACACACTCAGTAGGCGATCCGAGACTCTAATGCCTACACTGGTACTAGCGCAGAGAGCTGTTATCGTTGACAGCCCTGGCTGTCCGTTAGATGACAGAGTATTTAAATTGTTGTGCAGAGGGCGCTTCGACACACAACATTTTCGCCCGGAAGATGTCCGCTTCGGTTGATGGCGGGCAAATATAAATTGGGAGATGCAGTGCGCGCTTGATCATGTGTCTAGCATCTTATGACCCATGATAGTGGCGAGGTCACTATAACGAAGTTATTTTATATTTGTAAACATTTTCTAGAAGTAACTTTGTAGCCGTAAAGCCAAACCAAAATATCAGCGATAATACGATCCAGTTTATATGAATGACCGCTATATATTTATGCAAATTCACCGAGATAAAATGAATGTATTTTAAGGACTGCACGATAGGCTTTAATTTTATTTACTCAATATGCATTAATTATATTTAGTGCAGAGTTTCGTAATATAATTTAAAATGAAAAAGAGGACAGGGTTTTTAGAAGATTTATTTATTTATGTTTGCGGTTAGGTAATGCAGATAAAGTGCCCTCGTAGATTTTTGTTCAAGAGACGAATGACTTCATGAACATAGAGCTGCATGATAATACGGCGGTAAATTTCCACTTCCTGACTGTCATGTCTACTCAATCCAGCCTAGCCACCATCCACAGCTTCAATACGAGACCCGAAACGACTTGTTGATCATTTCCCATTCGATTCCCGAATAACTTTCTAATAATAGCCGCGCGCTGATTGGTAGGTGTAAACTACGTGGAGTGTCATTTGGATAAAGAAAATATTGCGGTAAAATTAATCTTTGAACTTAGCAGGCCAAGAGTCCTATAAATACCGGGACTCAGAACTGTCAGAAAGTTTCTACAGGCATAACAGTTAAAGCCTAGCCGAGTGACTTAATTAGGAATAAACATTCTCCTCCCCAAAACGGCGGTTAATTACTCTATCAAAAGCCTAGGTTTATCAAGACTGTCTTTCTGAGATCTGTTGATTCATTTTCGAGCATTTCAAATGCAAACCATATCTAGGATTTTCCGGTTCGTCCCATAAAAGTCTTCCCCAGAGGAACCGCACAAAATTGGCCGTCGATTTCGGGAACAAAAAAGATTTTCAATCTTTGAAAGGTTCAGTCAGTACAGAAAGATCGGATAATTATTCTACTTCGTTGAACTTCCAAAACTTTGTATATATAAATATACAATGCGCATTTGTGTAATCTATTCATGAGCTGATCCACAAGGACTTTGGCGTATCTCAAGAAAACAAAACGTTAATGAAAAGTAATTGCTGGATATTTTTTTCAAAACAAAAAATTAAAAGGGCTGCAACTAAAGTAACGACTCCAGTTGTGGTCACTCACTACAGCTCGTCTCATTGACTGAAACGCCCGTTAAAATTCTACCAACAAATAGGGGTTCCCCATATTAAAATCTTTCCACAGCAGCATGAATGCACCATATATGTATATA
>NW_019211455.1:3666300-3746820 GCF_002443255.2 Varroa destructor
ATATCTATATACATAAATGAACGACACGTAGATTTTTCTGAAGACAGCGCTAAATACATACTCTTGTAGTGCCTCTGGATCGATTTTCCCCAATCGTCAACGAGAAAGCGATTAACTTTGTGTATTTCCAAGATATCAGTGAAAAATAATATTGATCAAAAGATAACTTAAAGTAACACGATGAAAATTAGTTTGTATTAAAGCATAAAAAGCGAAAAATGTATTAAAGCATATCTAGATATATTTTTAATGGTAGATTTGGCTTCTAGTATATACTTTGTACTTGAGATAAACATTTCTAATCTGTACAGAACGATGATAATGGGCTCCTGAGTGAACGGTGTTTTATATCGTCTTACCAGAGAATTACAACATCAGAGAAGGAGACAAAATCAAACAAACTGTTCAGCTACTTAATACGTTGAATACGAGCCACGTACATCTATGCAGTCACTGGTTTATTTTCTAGGACATCTACCTAATTATTTAATTACTTAAACATTTGTGAAAGATGTATGGCGCACACGGTTAGTTCGTGACTTCTAGCAGAGCCGTCAACACATTGAAATCTAGTATCCTAAATTATCCTGTATAAAAAGATTTATGTTCTAAGCACGCTCTTCGCTGGAAGTAATAGTTGTGATGTAATCGGGCCCCATGTTTAAAGTAATGCCTAGGATGCACAGGAAGGGATTCAGGCATTACAAAATGCCTCTGGGGGACGAGGGAACAAATCTCTGTGAACTTACTTGTAAAACTCTACACAATGAATAACTAAGTAGAAGCAGGACCCTGTTTGAGGTAAAGGCTAAGTCCACTTTTATAACTAGGAAATGGTTATCATCACTGATCGTAAGCCATCGTCCTTATCCTATACCGGGCAATAAGCAAGCCTTACCGCCAAGATAGTGCACTATCGTATACAATTGTGTTAACCAAATAGACGCTACCGATTGATACGTTAGAATACTAAAATGTGAAGTTCGTTATAGAACTTCACAATCAATGAGCAATTTCGTTATTCTATAATGGCTACAAGATCGAAGCCGTAACTTAGCTTTAAGTCGAAAGGAATCGCGGGCCCAAGGTATGTGTTTTTTTAAAGCTTGGTACAAAGTTGAACTTGGCGAAATACGGCATGTTCGCGAGCCTTTCCGCGCTAATTGTATGCTTTGTTTACATTTTGACATATGACTAACTTTAGCATTACTCGCGTCCTCACTGCTGGTCGCTTTGTCAGTGGAGTATGCCCAGTTGGAAGCGGCTGAATATTTATCTACTTGAACAGGGCTGTTAAATGTATAGGCACATGTTGATTAAGTGAGTAAATTTTCGTTGTGATAGAACGTCGTCCACGGTAGCCACCTGTGTAGCGCGAACGTGAAAGGCAGCCTAGGTTACTTCCTATGATGGCCAGTCTGACTCGAAATTTCGACGAGGTAACAAAGGTTCTCACGGAGAACTACGACGCCGATCGCTTTTGAAGGGAACAGAAACAAGTTCCACTCATTTACAAGGAGTGTGTGAAAATTACTTACAGCTTTAAGAACGTGTCATTAAAAAGTGTCGCTTTTCTGCGTAACTGCGGCAAGTTTTGATACCGCACGGCAGGAAGCCATATTAAGGAACGTCAGATCAATACGATTCTACGACGATTGAAAATGCAAAGGTTTAGGTGTTACCACGACGAGATGAACAAATGGTCTGGCAAGGCTTTCTTACCAACCGCATACGCTGGTCCAAGTCGACCTATGGCCCGCGCAACGATACATCTAATTGTTTAATAATGTTACAGTATCCGACGTGAGAGCCGCCCGGATCTCTGAGTTGCTTCGTTAAGATACTAGCACATTGAAACTTACTGGCAACCACAGCCAAAGTCTGTGCGTGTAGTATGGTTATGAGCGATCGTATAAATATGAAAAAAAAAATATTAAAAAAAGAAATGAACCATTTCAATGGGGTTCGAAAGTGAAGGTTGTGAAATGTAGTGCTAAACTGTTTTTGCAGAAAACAGAATATAACAACTATAGAACCTGGGATAATTGTTATTGTATATTTAGCAATACAACAAATTTTAAGATTTTCGCTTAGAGCATTACATTTGAGAGTCGATGAAATAATACATAAATAAATATTAAAAAAAAACAAATTTAAAAAAAAAATACAACTATGCTTGTGATCCTTGAAAAAAGTTTAGCGGGGCTAAATCACGATTTAGTTCAAGAATGAATTTTAGCTCCAAGCTTAGCTCTAGTTCATTTCGTTAAGAGGATAAAAGCCGATAAGGATCTGGATCTCTTGATTATGGTCGAAATGCTTTATTTTTATGAGCTTTATTCTTTTTTATAATGAAACCGTCATCCAAGAGGTAGGGGGTAACTTTTTTGAGATCGAAACATAAGAAAATATTTTACTTATTTATTATAAAAATTCCTAGACCTACGTGTTGATGGTCCACACTTGTTGGGCGAGTCTTTTTTTTCACTCGAATCATTCTTATTCTGTATCCTGCAGCAACAGAGCAGACATTAAGACGTATCGCTTAAAAAGAAGGTAACACGCTCGGATGGTTCAGGTCTAACTAAATTAACAGGCTTGTTGATAAATCAGTGATTTTCAGATGAAAAGTGTTCTACAACCCTTTGTCAGCACCTACCGATCTCTGTCGCTTATAGATCTTGAAATCCACCGTTTCCCGCTATGTATCACGTAATCCGAGTCCTACATATTCTTTATTTTGGTTACTAGATTATGACACGAGGTAAAGGTCTGACTCAATTTGATATCCCGGTGTCGTCATAGGTTTGCCTACCTATCGTGCGTTGAAAGTTGTCAATCGTTGCCTGATCGAGCTGACCTGTCTCCGTGATAAATAACCATTTGTAAGGTGAAGGACGCCTTGACAACTTTAGAAAATTAAATCGAAATGGTATACGCATCCCCAATAACCAAATTTTTAGGCCCGAAAACAATTCAAATCAACTAAAGGCATCAACCGATTCAAGAGCATCTTGAAGCCAATTGACAGTTACTGTTTATAGGCTTTTAGACACAAGGTTTGTCTTTGGTATACGAATCTTTGCAAAATTACTCGTTCCTTAGAAATGTGCACGATTCTAGTGATATTGTTTTCCAGCCACATTTGTTTGAAATCTTAGCATAATGATATTTCAAAACTTTACAGCACACGTTGAGCATCTGCAAATGCAGACGTACCAGTCCCTGGGAAAGTGTCTATGCCACATGCCGGGCCCCAAATAATAAGGATAATAATAAGGATGAGTTGGCCGGAGTCTTCCTGGTCGGTTTTCCTACATCTCCAGACTAGTCGATAGTCTCAAACACAGGCTATTATTACCGCGCCTTTTTAACTAACCCAGCACTGCAGCATCATCCGCGTCCACTGTAGATCTCGTTAGGCCTATTTTCTGCGGTCGCTCTTTCTGTGCAAGGGTTTTCCTTGCCAGCTCCTTTCCACGAAGCTTGTTCTTCAAGAGCTGTCAAAGCTTCTCATACCATTGGAAGGCTCTTTTAATTTTGCCATCAGTATGCGTGTTCCTAGTTTATGGAAGGCACTGTCCGTCGCTTTTCAGCTAGTCGACACAAATGCTTGACTGGGCCCTCTTAGTGCCATAGATGTAACTTTGGAAAACGTCGTGTCCATTAAGATAACCTCCTCACACGGTGCCTTAGCACTGTGCGAGGGACTATATGATGAGTCCTTGCCTGGTCCCTCCAGCCGTTCTTTTAAATTAGGTATGATGTTTCTGACTGTTGTACACGGTTGGATAGCTGAAAAAGCACGTTACGGTAATTGATCAACAATGTCACTCAGGAGACAAGGTGCCTTTTCAAGCATAGAGATTAACAATGCTATCCCTAATCTTGATTTGGGGTACGCTTCCCGTCTATAGCTCGGACCAAATTTTCCTTTTTTAGGTCAGCGCTATTTAGTAGAATGTCCCGATTACTTCAGAGCTTAGTATCGCATTTGATCACTTTGAATCAGCGGTCTAGGTATAAGCCCTATAAAGGCTTTTGTTAAAAGCTAGCTATTAAGTGCACGGCCTGATTTAATTAGAGAATGAGCACTTATATTCAAAACAAAGCCACAGTTTACAATAAAATATTAAAGAATATACAATGCAAAAACTATCCAACGTTGCTAATTTTTCGTAGACGAATATTTAACATTGGTTTTTCTCTGAGATTTAGTTCAAACAGGTAAATCGGTATATGATCTATAATGATACGACGACACGTACAGGTTCGGAGTACGTTTCTGTTGAGCCATTCATTCTACCAGGTGAGTCCCGACTCGGTGATCATCTCGTTTGGCGTTGGTTAGTAGGTATTCAAAGTCACCGAAACAACGCGCCATCGATCCTTCATGTTCGCTGTACTGTAGCTTTGATCGGTCTGAACGCCGCAGATGATCAGATAATAGTGACAGCAATAAAATTATTGTTAAGTTACTACAGTCGAGAAGATATTATTAAGTGGCGGACGTACACGATATGGGGCGAATGCCGTCTTGCGGACGGGCATGTCAGACATATATTAACAGTTAGCGGTATGCATTAATTAGAATTGCAAGTGCCAGCGATTGTTCGAAGAAAGTTCTCCCTCTCGAAATTTGTTGAATTTCTTCGGGGGCAATGACAGCTCAGCGGTATCCAGTTGAACGCTGTTAGACAGAGCCTGTTAGTTCCGCGTTTGGAGAGGTATTGGTGCTGGTGGGAGGCCAATCGATATCGAAGACGAGAGAAGAAAGATAAGCCACACATTAAATATGATCTGATACTCGGCAGTCAGATAAAACTGCTTCGTCTCAAGAGCCCATTTGACTCAACAATAAGAAAAACTATCTATGTAAGTAAAAAAAAAAAACAACTGCTTGATACTGAGTGCATCTATCTTCAAACTAAAAGTATCTCGATCTCGATTGGATTTATTAGGTGTTTCAAATAAAGTATGCAATGCTTCTATAGGAAGATTTCTGTTAAAAGTAGAATATGCTCGAATTAGAGTTGGTCATCTCAGCCCCGCTATATACTGCATAGGAGCTTAGGCCGTTTGAAGTAATTCTTTCAATTGCACCTCACTAGTATCTACCACAGCACCGCTTTGTGGTGACCAATTCGATTGTTACCTTGTTACGTCTCTCGGACTACCGTTCAGCGATATATATGAGACAAATAAATCTTCCTTAATTGTGCGAGCTGAATAACGTGTCTTACCTTCGTATGCGGTAGCCATGTTTATTCAAACGTTTGGGTGAGCTAAACTTTACATGCTGTCAAGCCAAAACGAGACACACTGGCAGAATGGTTCAGACCGCAGTGTGTCGTTCTTGGATACTTGAAGTACTTCGTTAAACGTAGCGAGAATATGTTTGATCCGTATAATTGCAGTTCGTATGCGTTAGATACTCGAAATCAGCCGCATCGTATCAGGAATAAGATATTTCTGGAGTCGGCTTCAGCACAATGCATAAGGTAACTTTTAATAATAAGCTACCTTTCAACCAACTGATGTACACTGAGTGGCCATTTCAGGTACCTGTGCGCAACCTGCAAAATGCTCTGATGACAATGAAGGTCAAGGAACGACCCTTTATTTACTGTGTTTTGAATATTGGGGTTCAGCTGCACAAAATCATTTGTCAAATTTAGGTAAACACAAGCCTAACTAAGTTATTTAGGATGAATTTTCTTAAGTGTATGCGAAACGTGTTGAGGGTCAAAAGGTTTCATTTTTATATGAGAGCAAAGTCAGTTTTGGTCTCATACAAAAATGAAATTTCTCTCATCTCAGAAATGAAAAAAATCAACCTAAACCAATGAAGCGCAGCAGCTTCACTATCTTAACAGTACTTCAGATTACTTAACAATACTTCAGAATATATATAAAAACAAAAAAAGTGAAACACTCTCATTTGCATTCACTTATATAAAGTTATCAAGTATTTGAATGTGTTTACGAAACGTAATTCTCTCTGAAAGCTGCTCGTTGTTAACCTGTCTGACTATGTTTAATATTATCAAGCAAGGGCTCAACTTCAACACTAACTTATGCTATCAATACTCTTGTCCTAAACAGTAACTTGATTGTAATTGATGCACTTACGACTCGTGCGAACGTATATTGCGTTATACGCAAGCCTTACTAACAGCCCGACTTAACCGTATACGTACAAATGAACTGGGAAAAAGTCAATCGATCCGTGTCCTGCTATTAACTGTCATGAATGGCTATACAGGAGCGTAGTCGATTGAGAAAACAATATACTAAATTAGAGCAATATTGTTACTATTACTAGCATAGTTGTTGTTAAAATTGTTGCTGCTCAACCGTCTAATCAAAGCTCAGTCAGATCAGTTATAACCATTAGGGTGACAGCACAATTCCTAGCTAATAACGACATGTTGAAACAACAACAACAACAACAACAACAACAACAACAACAACAACAACAACAACAACAACAACAACAACAACAACAACAACAAGGACCTTTTAAAGGCTCTAATTAATGAGTCACCTTTTTGCATACACTGAAATGCTTCAAGTTTTGATATTTTTCAACTTCAGTTGCTCCGATTCTTTTTAGTTAAAGCGTATTGTTTTTTTCTTTTCTCAGAATTCTGCAATCGTTAGCACGGCTGCCAAAGAAGATTTAATTATACATTTATGATACTTCGAGGCTTTATTTTTCCTAGGCAATCTTGGCAAAATTTGTAAAGTAGACGATTTTTCGATTATCTACCGACAACAGCTGCTGGAAAGGTGCGGTGCTACTCTGTCGATAACTAAACTACCGGGGACGAGCCTCGAGTTTCTAAACACATAAATCAAAGACGTGTGAATAGAAGACAGCTTGTGAGCAGACATTTTTTATCTTTTTCCGAGAACGTGTCGGTTCAATCATTTAGATCTCTAAGTAAGAAAGCTATGTACTTCATACATAAACGACAGTAACTCATAGGTTATTGTCCTCTAATTTACGACAGACGAATCCTCACATCAACTGCACTCGTCACATCTTTCAATCCAGAAAGGCATTTTGCCCTTAGGGTAATACATAACCTAAAAAAAAGACAGTTTCTGCAAAAATGGATAGATTCACAATTATCTGAATCAGTTTCGTTAGGTTGGAACGGAGTAATTTATTTCTACCTACGACTTCACGGTTCGGGTTAAAGAAATAGGTAGCACAATACGATGCCTGCCTGTTTGCGACCTAGCTTGGGGAAACCCTTGGGATTATATACTCATAATCATTTTTCCAACTTTTAAATACGCACAGCCATAAGAAGGTAGCTGCTCAGTCTGGATTTTATGCATGAGTGAAAGGTTATGCTGCGGACAGATGGATAAATGGCGCGCGTGCTGAAAAATGCTATTATCTCGCTTTGTAGAAATACCCTCACATAGTTAGCCTATTACTTGTTATGGAGTTTGGTAGAGAAAAAAAGTCCCAACCCACTCCCTAAAAAAAACAGTACCAGTTGTTTTTGCACTGCTGTTTTTGGACTTCGACGCCTAAAGCTACGGAAGTTTTAGCAAGAAGTCGTATTATTCTTGATAAACTGTTGTTTGAAAAGTATTCTAGATGCGTTCATCCAGGCTGTCTTTCAACAACGCGTTTTTCTTACCGCCTTTTTCATGTAGCTAATCCAAACAGCTAAGTTATAGAAATAGTGTTAAAGATTTACGGCATCTTCTGCGTACGAAGTTGGTATTCTTGTCGTATATGTATTGTTTGTGTCTAACGGTACCTTGTGTTTACAGTTTGAACGTTTCAGAAGTCCTGCACCTTCCACGGGCGCGTGCGTCTAACATAGTCGCGCCATGTTAACTGCACGCGTTCTCCTTTTTGCAACTGTTCTGCTTTCCGACATTACGTCTGAAACCCTTTCTCGCTTGGGAGCGCGCGTAACCACATCTAACATGAGTTTTATTCAGTGATTGTATCTATGAACGATTGTGTACGTACACTTTTTGCGAATTTCTTTTGTTTACTCAACTGAAACGGGAGCGCTAGGATTCAAACTATACATATATTAATTGCAGCGTACTGGTAAGACGCTATGCCTTTGTGTACGGGTATAGCTCATTTTTATCCTACTTCACATGGCTCAGTAAATCTCCTAAGTAAACTAAACTGAAAAAAAAAAACTCTTAGTCGTTGATACGTTGGCTTGTTAACGGTTTTTTTGGCCAGATGACTTTCGATCAGTAACATGTCTGCTATAAAATCTGAGTCACGTGGGGTCAATGTTGCTGCCATATGAAAGCTGGGATCTGATAGCCATAGATGAAGTAAAATTGTGGGAACACCCTCATTGAGACTTAGATTGCATCGATTCCGCTAGCATAAAACAGCTCTGCTGAACTAACGCTTATCGCTGACTGAATAATAATAAAATACCGAAAAAAAAAAACACGTTTCAAGTTCCTATGATAATCAACCATACTAACTGGTATTCGAAGTACGCTATGACAGAACCCTATCTGAAATCTCGTCTGAATTGGTCGAATTACCGTGTTTGAGCCAAGCGGTCTAAGATCCATTAGAATTAGTTATCTTATAAGGCAAACAATTTTGTAGTTAATGGTAGTAGAGCAGCTATGCGTCATCGAAGCCAACGAGAAATCCTTATGCGTCCTTTATTCTGACCCTTTCCAGTGTTCACTTGTTCAAGGAGACCTTATAATCGTTTTATGTGGAAACTTTTCAAAGCAACGAGGACCTTCCGTACAAATGGGTTTCTTGCTTACATACGTAGATAGCTGAGTTCGTGTCTTGCAGGTAAATAGTGATTTTTTTTTTATCTATTTCATTGATGAAGTCGATCGAGTTTATAGACGAACGCTAGGAGACCCGAACGGTGTACATGTCCATGCGTGCAGTATAGCAGCAACGAAAGTCACTACGAATCACAAAAGAACTTTGTCAATTTAGAAAAAAAATTAAAGACAATGAGCCATCTGAAAGTATGCGGAATACTAGATCTTAGCTCTCATATTTGGCCTTTATTATATTTAGTATCACGATATAGAGATATATACATAAATAACATAATAATCTACAACAAACGCAAGCGATGGTTTATTAATCACAGGATAAGGAAGAAAGTTGATGTGGATCGTCGTATTGCAAGAGGCACTTATAGAGTCGAATGATAAAAAATGATACGGTAGAACGGCTGACTATAAGAAAAATTGTTGTACTCTCGATTATTTTTGAGGATTCTAATAATTGTATATGATCAATTTTTGATACGACGCGCTTAGACAGCACTCACCACATAAAAACGTCAAGCCCAGCGTACAAAAGAGAGCTTTGAAAGATCGAAAAACTACCCCCTGAGAGGTGTGGGTCCGGCTTGCTTCCGTAAAAAATATCACAAAAATATGGATTGTTTCCTGCAATAATAAGCAGGAACCTCTCTCATTTTTTGAACTAGTTCTTCGACTTGAGAGAAGGTGAATGATGCTCTTCTCTCGTTTAATGAATACATGATGACCCGAAGTAAAAACAGCTTCCATCGCTTACATGCCTCCGTGGGTCCTCAGCTATATTTGGACTATTACCTAACTAGGACTAAAATCCTGTCAATCTTATAGAAGAATGACTGGGAACGAAAATAGGGGCGGAAAATGCTACGTGCCTTTTTTCCCCCCAGTGACGAACAGCCCAATGGCTTTATTAAAGTCTCAACCAGTCTAGTGGCTTAGCATCGTCCGACCCACTATTATTATCAATAACTCAATCTAACCAGTTCGAACGAACTAACCCACTGCCTTTCACTCACTATGCTGCGGTACAGTGTCGTATGCCCTGTGGACGTCTCCGTAACGGGTCGGTGCGATGACATTGTCGGCGCGGTAGCAAGAACTATTATAGAAAGAGTTAAAATACACCCGTCCCTTTGGTCCGTCTGGCGACCTGACGTCGGAGTCAGCGAACGATCGACGAGGCTGGCGCGTCACGTTCGACAATTGTATTGTGAAAGAAATGGCAAGAACCGCAAAACCAATATGTAACGGTTGTAAGAGTAGACACTGTGGCATAGAGGAATGACGCTAGGAGGTCAACGCTGTTCTGAGATTGCCGATACCGCTTTCGGTTAAAGAAGCTACTGTAGATAGCAGTGTCGCGGATCGTTGGAGCTCAAACGTGTTCACATCAGACATATGGTCAATGCGTATTATTGTGTAAGAGGCTCGTGCAAGTAATCCGAGTTGAAACGTATTCGATATAACAAAATATGATCTATGAAACGATAAATCGGATTGAAGGCTTTGTTTTTATTTTTGATAGAACTTCTTTAACTACTAGCCGATAGAAGGGATTCTCCACAATATTTAAAGTTGATAAATCGATGAAAAAGTTGAATTAGAATTAATTAATGTGAGGTTTCTTATGCTTATGCTACTTCTGGTTGATTCGAGACATCAAAGTTGAACGTCGAAAAGTAATATTATTACTAAAAAAACTTTGCAAGTAAGAGACGCTCACAGGATCAGATGCACGTCCTGTGACTAATGAACGTATCCATCAATCTTTCTTTGTTTAGACCTTCTAGTTATACGTACTTTACATAGATTATCCTATTTTGATTGCTTCATATGTAAACCATCCTGTTGTTTTATTGACCGCTTACCTTCGAAAAAAAAAATCTATAAGACAAAACATTTATAAAACGTAGAAAAAGAGTTCGACGTACCATATCTAAGCAAACGTTTGAATAGAACGTCCAGTAAAGGGATAAGGCTACTTGCACTAAGGATTTCGGCCTATCGTTACCTTAGAGATCACACAACGTACAATTTATATGCCAATATTTCTAACACTTCAAAGTTCCTGTGCCGAATCCATCTAACAGAGAATAACAGGTTTAAGTTTCTTTAAAGTGAATGAGAAGCTAGGTGCGGCATGGTAGCGAAAACCATTTTAGAATAATAGTTATTATATAATGAAATACAATATTAGAACCAAAATAACTAGACAATATACCGAATTGGAATACTTCTATACGTTGCAATTGATCTACAGGTTCGGCATTATAATTACGAGTTTGGAGCATAACACCTTTAGCACAGCCAAAGACCATTTGCTTAATATTCTAACGTTTCGTCTGCCTGCATAAAACTGCGCATATGCCGCAGACTTCGTCCTTAGTAAGTGTTAGCAAGTAGTGACAAAAAGGGGACAATTGAATAAAATATAAGACAAGGGCTTAGCTCAATAGCAAATAGAATGGTCTAAAACCAAATATAGTAAAAAGAACGTTACCCCAGTTGGCTTACGTGTCAAAGTATTGGCACTTATTATTCAACTAGGCGAGTTTTGAAGTTCGCGCCCATTTTTTAAAGCCGCCGAGGCGACGAACAAAGAAAATTAAACATGTTAAGCTATGCTAACACGGATGTTACCTGCTTTTTTAATTTTTTTGTGGTCCAAAAAGATATAAGCTTCGAGCTTTGGTGGACGAATCGTAAAAGCGTGCTTTTTACTATTTCACTCATTGTACAACACGTTTTGACATCAGAAAACGGTAGATTGTGGATATTAGTATGTATCGGTTATTCAAACTGTGCGCATGTTGAGCAATCATATGACGAAATTGAAATCAATAAAAATCATTTTATACTTTGTCGCACGGAACTGTACTGCTATCCTTAAGACTTTAGCGTCGATAACAGCCAGGTTCTCGCCAGAAGCTCGCAACTTTTGGTAGCTACATCTTTCATCAAGGGCATCTAATACACATATCAATATTGTAGAACCTAAGTTTAAGAACTAGTGAAATCTAGAAAGTTTTTTCTATACTATGATTTGATTGTGAAAGGAAATAAATAAATTCGTGATTATTAGGATATAGCATATAATTAGGAGGTTGTTAAGGTCAAAGTACTAGACGATAGAACTTACGGTGCTTCAAAATTTAACAGATTCGGAAGAAATTGTAGAAATGTGTTGCCTAGTGATAGCTATTCGTAAAAAAACGTTTGTGAAATCATTTTGTGATTGATTTTTTCAACATTTTTCCCAGTACTTTAGATAAGCTACAGTAGTAACTCGGTACGTTTTTACTAGGTGTTCAATGCACTAATAGGTAAGAAGTAAAGCTTTTTTCTGATTAACTTTGTACAAAATGGATGGCTGTACTGATTCATCTATAACAGCTTCACAACCCATAATGTTAATACCGTAATTTGCCGAATTGACCCGTTTATCTTCGAAATCTCCTTCTTTATTCGGGACACGCCCTTCGATGATACGAAGGACCGTTGCAAGGCCTATGCAGCTTTGAAGCCTACTTAGTTTGGCGCTAGGCTTACATATAGTTATGTTTGTTGCAGTAAAATCAAAACGGAGCTTTACGTAAACCAGAAGTTCTTGCAATTGAATTTTAAGCAGATAAAATGTGCGCTCGTGAATCAAAAATAGAACGATGTATTGGAAGTTGTAATAACATTGATAATCATCTGGATAACAGAAGCCTTCTTCTATTCCAGTTAAGATAATACTCGTATTAATAAAAGAAAGAAAGTTGGCAAATGAATAACCTTAAAACTGGCCTGAAATCGACGAACTAAGGTGTCCAAAAATCGGTAAGGAAGCGTTCCTCGTTCAAAGAACGACCGTGACTTGAGATCCACAACGCTAGCGCAACTACAACTTTCTTTCAAATACTGCCGGTTTGCCACTGACAGATGTGCGCGCGCCACTTTAGTCATGGCCCTCGACGCAATTCTACTGCGATTCAAAAACATAACCTTAGGCCCATCAATTTTTTGAAGACTAAAAGCAGATGGTTTATGTAGCATCGCCTTCCTTTGGGGTCGGACCAATATTTAGAGAAGTATCGACCCAGTAAAATCGTAAACGAAGGAAGGTAAAGGTTTCTTAGATGCTATCGCAATACCGAATCGCTGGCTAAAGCCTAGCATTATAACGGCCAAAACACCTAGAAACGATAACCCGGTATTATGCTAATTGGGATTTATGCATAAACATTTAAAAAATATATATATATTTTTTTATGTGTTTCTAAAATTTATCTCGAAGGGCTACGTCCGCATGAAATATACATACAAACGCGTATATATTATTAAAATTGTTGTTGAAAGAAAAAAAAGGGTTGTTGAGAGAGCCTTGATCGTTTTTTAGCCAGTTTCTAGGTCACAGTAATTAACGGCCGCGTCAGCTCGGTGTTGTCATTTGTAAAAGCGCTTGATCACTGTTATGAAAAACAGGTGGCATATAATAATAACGAAACGAGTCGCGTACTATGAGTTACTGTCGTTTGGCAAAAGCATTGGTCCACATCTCTCTTGTCAATAACTAATAACATTACGTCGAAAAAATCAACCGGAACTCATCAAGAGAAAAGGCGTCGTCTTCCACCATGTTCCAAACTATCTATTTCTTTAGTTATTCGGAGAACAAAGATGGGCAGTTTCAATGTATCCATGCAGCCCAGATCTTGTTTTGGTCATCGACTACGATCATCTGTCTTGATCTCTGATGGTACTAATTTAAATTTGGGTGGGAAGACACAAAAACCAGTTTTTCTCCTAGAAACCACAGAATTCCTACAGTTACCCCAGCTAGGACTGTAATATCATCAGAAAAATGGCAGAAGGTCATCGTTGAAAATGTCGCGTGTATATATATATATATATATATATATATATATATATATAGCCTGGTCCAAGAATTCATATAATACAGTTTAAATTATGACAAGCTTTTTATTTATTCTTAACATTTTTTCTAGCTTCCATAGACGTGAGGATATTTTTAGAGACTTCGAATAGAAATATTACAGTAGTCTTTAGAAACACAGCTGAGTTATCCCTCTATAAACGATATAGAAACTATTATGAAATGCTATGGAAGCTGCAAATATTCTCTTGTTTAAGTAATACATTCCTAAAAGCCTTCTCGAAATGGTCCAGGCCTACTCCTGTGTTTGTCGCGAGCCCCATTGAGCACAATTTAACCGATATCGGTAAGTTGCACGACTTAAACGAGTGATCTCTGCTTTTGCAGTCAGAATTCTACAGAGTTCGTACCTTCATCTCACCGTAATAGTGAACGACACCCGTAACTCTTCTACACTGATATTACTTTTATCAGAATCCTTACCGGTCCCCCCCTCCGCCCCCTTTCGCATTTCGCTTACAATGTAGTTAATGTAGGAATTTCCGCATAGACGCATCTACTTTCTGTCCATATTGATAGATAGCCATTGGCTTTGCTCCTTTCCGGTTTGACGTTCATCTTCATGTCTCTACTCGTTGTCGTCGTCGTCAAATTTAGGAGGAGCGAAAGGCCTACTGTTGGCGTGTAACGCATTTACCGGCTTCATAACGTCTCTATGTGTTTGATTCAATTCGAAGAGCCTATGTCGTCTGCACACTCCAGCAACGGAATAGAAGTTTTGCCTCATTGAAAGCCATACCTTTTTATTTTCGTCTCTCTCCCCCTCGGACATGACGAATCGTCAGCGACGTAAGCACGGCTGTACGAGGTGTAGGAGTCTCCGTCTGTTCGCTACCGCTATGCCTCCTTCCTTCCGTCACTAAAGCGCGGGCGTTGCATGTGAACGAAGTAGGCGTGGCGAGCATGCCGCACGCCTCGTACACTGCCAGCGTCCTGATTAACTGGTTTATTCAGCATATACTAGTCTTCTTCAGTCAGATGCATACGTTGCTGGCACATTGAGATGTGGGAATGTTTTTAGATAGACAATGAAGTATAGATGTGAATGCTACATTTCTGTATCAAGAGAAGAGCTGGTTACTCGAATGTATGACACAATCTTCGTATGAGATTACAGCTCTCTTTGACGAAACCCTGAATTAAAGGTTGACCGAAAGCCTGCTATACTTGGCGTATTGTCGGTTTTGCACTACTTATTTAACAGCATTCTTTTGCCGGCCTTCGTTCGTATGCCCTCGCATAGAACTCGTTCTTACCAAGCATTATATGTATGTATGGGATAGAACAGGCAGTATCCCCGGTTGCTTGGGAACGCATGTCAGTGCGCGTGCGATTGCCAGCGTGCTTTTCCCCATTCTCCCTTAAGTCTGGCAATGTTTTGGCTTGTTTCGGCACTACGTCTCCACGCGTATGTGGCAGAGAGATTACGAGAACCGGCAAAAAGACCGTAGCCATGGTATAATAAAGCAGGAGTACTGATAGCTAACATCAGCTAGGTCAGTTCAGCATGTCTTAACGCACTCTAGCTGACAGTCGTTAGTTGGCTCAATAGTTGTTATAGCTTCTATATGAAACAATCTCAACATGTGTATTTGGCTAACTGGGCAACTGTCGGTGGGTCGGTCGGACTGTGTGTGCACATATCTGATGAGGTGAGGGTAGCAGCGAGGGTTGAAACGAGTCGCCCCTCTCCCAGGCCTTCCGTCAATATGTCTGCGCCCTACAGCTCCCACCACGCGGTTATCCCAATTTGGCGCCAGTCGTCGTTACCGGCCCAGCAGTAGCGAACAGCGGCACCAGCGAGCGTAAGCATACGTAGTTCACAGGCAGACAAGGCGGGTTTTTTCTGACGCAACTTTGAGCCGCCAGCAGCAAGGTGATCGGGCTCAACCAAACTGCCCTCTTATATCGAGCACATTACCGGCACACCCTACCAGATGTATCAGCAGAGTATCGCGACCAGAGCACGCCACTGCGCGGTGGCTATTCTTATTAGAACAGCAGCAGCGACAGCATCCATATCCGTCTAAACTCATGAAGTGCTACGCTCCGTGACTCAGACACATTACAAATCGATAATCAGATAGGTGGACTTATAGGTATTCGAATAGTTGATAACTAGACGTGTCGTTTGGTTTATTATCATCGCTTACTGGTCGCTCACCCTATTTGCTAACGAATAGTGATACACAATTGCACATCAGCATAGCCGCGACCCGCCAATCTCACAGGAAGCCGGCGATAACCGGTGGCCGGAAAATATACAGTGGGCGACGAAAGGAAAAGAAAACTGGTGACCAGCGATCGACAGCAAACGTCTAGGTGGCGGGATCGCGTTCGACGAGTGACTTTTGTTGCAGCTGCCGGTGGATAATATTGTCATCGTCGCCGTTTATTTGTCGTGTTTTGTGTGGTGTACAATAGCTGGCTGTGCTCTGATGCAGCTGCGCAACAACAAATAGGTCTGAGATAGGCAAATGTGTTTTCTTGGCCGACCCAATACATCAGAAGGCTACAGCAGACTCTGGCCTCTAAGGCCGGCAAAGTTTCGTTCCGCTCGCTAGTAAGTTACCCGTGTATTATAGCGGTAGCTGCAGTCGTAACTTCATTTTGACGCCAAATTTCTACAATACAAATAGCTTACAATCACAGTGTGGCCGTGGACACGTTATGGAGAGGAAGGCAACAACGCCAGACGGCTAAAGCGCATGGAAAACTCGTTCGGTGAACACGTTCTCTGTGCAGTGGTGGCGCACACGGGCGGCGTGGACGAGCAACAGATTGGCTTCATTCGCTGGTTGTACACCGGCATCAACAATAACAACGGCGATAATAATAACAGCACATCTGTTTGTGCCGATACGCACACACAGAACAGCAACAACAGTAGTCAACATCACCAGAAAATACGGTAAACGCTTTCTTTAAAATAGTGATTAGAGATGGAAGCCTTTTATTGGCCATTGATTCTGCTTCTGTATATCGATTTTTGATGTCAAGTCTCTAGAAAGGCCAGCATATTCTCCGTGGGCCTCTCACACTCTGCGCTTCCTAGCTGGAAACCTTTTGCTAGTTGTGACTGCGTGAACTTTTTGCCTTTGTTGTGGATCGGAACGACTCAGGCCACCTTAAAAGGGAAGGCTGTCAATAACCCGATAGACCATTCAATGTACCCAATGGCCTTAGAAAAAGAAGTGAACGAAGCGTTGATGTCACCGGGAACGCGAGCAGGGACTCGGAGCCCGTCTTCATCGGTGACAACCCCAACGGATTCGACACGTGGGGCCATCATTAAAGGATCCTCGGATGCCAGCTCGGAACAGTCTGCGGGCGCCATCGAGCTAAAGAAACAATTAGGATTGCTCAACGGTGTCAGTGTTATCATAGGTGTGATCGTGGGGTCGGGAATCTTTGTGTCACCAACTGGCGTATTGCGTTATGCCGGTTCAACAGGACTCGCACTGGTCGTGTGGACATCGTGTGGTCTGATTTCAATGATCGGAGCGATGTGTTATGCCGAACTTGGCACAGCAATTCCAAGATCAGGTGGCGATTATGCTTATATCTTCGAATCATTTGGTCCCTTACCGGCGTTCCTGTTCCTTTGGGTTTGCTTGCTTATCATTCAACCAACGTCAAATGCGATCGCGGGTATTACATTCACTAACTATATACTTGAACCCTTTTTCCCCGAATGTAACCCGCCTGCACATGCCGTACGACTGATTGCCGCCTTGATTATCTGTCTACTGACGTTTATCAATTGTTACAATGTAAAATGGGCAACCTTTCTGCAGGATTCGCTCATGTTCACAAAGGTGATTGCCCTGTTGCTTGTCATTGCAGCCGGCATGATACAGTTAATGAGCGGCTACACAGTCAATCTGGAAAATCTCTGGGAGAACACGACTACTGATCCAGGTCTCATCTGTTTATCGTTCTATAGTGGCCTATTCTCTTACGCCGGCTGGAATTATTTGAATTTCGTCACAGAAGAGCTCAAAAACCCTTTTCGCAATCTGCCATATGCCATCTACATATCACTCCCAACGGTAACTGTTATTTATCTTTTAGCTAACGTAAGCTACTTTGTCGTCCTGACCGCTGATGAGGTTCAGTCTGCAAATGCTGTGGCAGTTTCGTTTGCCAGTCGTGTGTTCGGCCAGTTCCACTGGGTGATGCCGATCTTTGTGGCGTTATCAACGTTCGGAGGACTCAATGGCGGTATCTTCGCGTCTTCTCGTCTATTTTTCGTTGGTGCCCGCCAAGGTCACTTGCCGAACATGCTGTCGATGATCAATGTCGATTATTACACCCCGGCACCTTCACTAGTTTTTTTATGCCTTTTATCGCTTCTCTATCTATCGAACACCGACGTGTTTACACTCATCAACTACACGGCATTCAGCGAGTCGTTGTTTGTAATGCTTTCCGTCGGCGGCCTTCTATGGCTCCGAATTAAACAGCCCAACCTTGAGAGGCCAATCAGGATACCGATTGTCCTGCCGATCTTCTTCTTTGTCGTCTCGTTCTTTTTGGTCGTGTTGCCATTTTTCTCTCAGCCGCATGAAACGCTCATCGGATTGGGAATCACCTTGTCTGGCATTCCCGTCTACTTTTTGACAATCTATTGGAAAGACAAACCCGATAGTTACAAGCGAATCATCGAAAGCCTTACAATAGTAGTTCAGAAGATTCTCAACAGTGTGCCACAGGACCCCAAGGAGGATTAGGTTTGCAATGACGACTATTTCAGTACGTAATTTTCTATTTCACCATAGAATAATAAAGTACCACCCGTATAAAATCACTGTTTTATCAGGATGGACATGAACAAGCTGTAAGAAGATAAGAGAGAAGATGCGAATGTTCTAGACTATCGACTTGCATATCACAGCCGTCTCACCGAAAAACCAGCTATTTCAAAATGATACACCCCTTACTTATTACACTTATAATTAAGTCCTAGTTCTAGTATCACTCTGTCATTTCTATTACATACATCACAAGTTCATCTGGATTCGATGCTCGAGCCAAGGCGATCCTGACGAGCAAAGGCAAAGCGTTGTCGATACCGACAGACGATTTAATTGTGTTCTACAGGGTTAGGTATTAAGTTATCCAATTCGAATGTCGATATATATATATATATCACTATAAGCGAAACGTTCCTGTCGCTGCGTCTACTGGAATGAAAGGCTACGGTCTGCCTTGGCAGGTCCTGTTCAGGGAGACATCAGAGTATTTACAATCAGGCTATTTTTACCAATCCGCAACGATATTAGGCTTATGTGGCCCAAAGGGAAGGTGCTGCGGGGTCTAGGAAGGCAATCAATGATGGTAGGAAGCTAGCTGTTCGGGCAAAATTTGAACACTCGTTGTATATAATATATGCATAAATAGACCTATTGGGAACGATGACCAAAGGCAAAGGGCTGGCGCGATATTCTCGTAATTTTATGTTTAGCCCCAACGTTTAGTTAAGAATAATTTAATGATAGAAAGGGAATAACAAGTGCATAGAAGCTCAGTAAAAAAAAAAGTGAGCGTTAACTTAACGAGAGGGTGATGACAAAGCGGTCGCAATAGACAGCAAATATAAGTGGAAAAAAAGTCGAAGGAAAGTGTTATAAGAAGAAATGCAATGAACTAGATATATTTTTATATGACGAATAAAGGTATGTAGTGAGTATGATGTCAATCATGATGGAAATAACCATGAGCTATCGTAATGAATAGGCAAAATAGTAAATATTATATTTTTTCATTTTTTATATTTCATTCTAAATAAAATGCAGAAAAACATGATAGCAACAAAGGTACACAATACATAAAATTATCTGTTTGCCAGCCTAACAGCGGATAAAACTCTAAATCCGTATTAATGAATGTTAACAGGGAAGTATTGAAGAACGGCGCCAAAAACAAAATATTCACCACTGCTAGTAATAAATATTTTAAACGAAATATATATATATATATATATATATATATATATATTTGCATGTATATACGTCAGTAAATATGATGATGGATAATAAAATATATTTATCAAATATTCTTACCGTTTCCCCATTTTGTTCGTGTTTTTCTATTATATATATATATATTTAAACCTTTCAATTTAGGTCTATAGTATGCTCGGGAAGTTACGCAGTTCTATGAGAAATTAGACAAATTTCAATGTTAACGACAGCAAATGTTTGTCTTAGGTTTTTTGTTTTGCTAGAAATTTATATAGAAAAACATCATGCTTGAAGTGAAAAAAATAATAGCAAGAAAATGTTTTTCAAGACATACATATATTTACACTTGAAACATGTACGTCTACGACAGAACCTATTAGGTGGTCTTCCAGGCATCGGGTAGACTCCAATAGCGTTGCGTAAGCCGACGAATGGTCTATATGGTTAGAAAGGTATAGAAGAAATTTAACTCAAACGCCCACTAACAAGTGCGTTCCGCTCGGTCGTTTCGAGTAATACATATTCTACATGACGCATAGCTAAAACAGTCTTCACGTATGTTCTACGCTATAGAACGTTCCCCTTCAAGGACTTTAACAAATGCTTTTCCTTTCCAGTTGGCCGCGCACGTGTTCCGTTGTAGTGACTGGATCGGCACTGACCCAGTCGTCGGTGTAGCAATATTCGTAACCTTTGTCTATCTCTTCTCTCCAATTACTGCAACCTTACAGTAGCGCGACTCTATACAATCGTGACGAATCTTCCAAAGTATGAATGTCTCGAAGAGGCAATATGGCGCATCGGCCTCGTGTTCAATTGGCCGAACGGGTCGTCCACTGACCCCTCTCAAGCAGTGGGCCTATCTGTCTTTCGTTTTTCTAGCATTTGCTCAATGTAACTGGTTACGAATGTCCGAGAAACAACGCCGTGATAGCAGTCTCCTTTCAGACCTAGCGACTTGGTTGATAGACAATTAAGTGGATGACATGAGTAGTGGCGCAAGTTCGAACGCGAAACTTGACGCCGGTCTTGACGCCACGATGCTTCCAGCCTTCGGCGTTTAGTCGTTTGAGAGGCTTCCAGGCCTAAAACGCTTCCTAAGTACTACGACCAAGTGTAAGTCGTTTTCAAGTGGTATTTGGCAAATCTTCTCGAGCGACGACGTCTCTTCTTATGTTAGCTGCAGTCTTTCCACAGAGGGTCACCGCAATCACTCTACAGGACTCTAACTACAGCACATAGTCGTTGGAAAAGTAATTCGTGTTTGAGCGATCAACTTCGTAGCGTGCAGAATTGCCCCGACAGTAGTAGGTAACAGGCCTGCTTCGCCCAGCTCGCTAAACCTCCTTCGAGCCGAAGGACCAAGCTGGAGTCACTGAAGTCTACTCTGCTTGCTGTCTGCAATGACGTCCCTAAGCTTTTTTTACGTATGTATTATAGTTCAGTAATGGAAAGTACTTTAACAGAGCTTGTATTGAATTAAATGATCGGGCGAGCATATAAACGTCTACGAGTTAGCAGCGTTCCATTTGCTCGGAGCGTTCGTTCTTGCTGTCGTTCAGTCGTAGTGCTGATCGACAGAAGGGTTGCCTCCTGATCGACTGCTGTCGTGGACACGCGCTACTACTCCTATGGGAATCGCCGTTCTTGTCCTATATTGCCACAGCTGCGCCGCCACGAGCTCCACTCAGACATCGTCATCCAGCTCGAAATCGAATGTATTAAATTGGTAACAGACGAAGTTCTTCCCTTTGAGTGATAGGAAGTGAGCTAGAAGACCAACGCGCATCGCTGGTTAAGTACGAAGCGTAGGATGCCGGCAATGAACGATTGTCTCTGGGCCCGAATAGCGCATGTAGGTATAAATTCACCTAATGTTAAGCTAGAAAGATCAGTTTCGTTTTTGATGGACGTGAGACGCAAGAGAGCATGCGAACAGTTCGACTGTATTTGTACAATGTTGAATTATACTTTTTTCGCTATTGAATGACAACAATGAACGTTGAAAAGAAATTATCGTAGTTATCATAGGGTACACTAGCATGATTCAAGCATTACTATTTGGCCCATCACTCAGTGCTCTCGTCTTAGTGAACCTATACGTTCTACTTTTCGCTCCCGAATGATATAACCGAACTCGTCGTTTATAAACAAAGTGTCGACTGTAACATGGAATGCTATGATTTGGGCTAATCAATTGATTTGTAACGTTTCCTAACGAGACGGTGCCTATGAACTCCTGTATTTTTTTTATGTTGCGTAAGTTGCGCCAATCATATTTCGTAGTTTTTGTTCAAACTGATGGAAGACATCAAACAGGGACAGCGCAAAAAGGAGCCATACATATCGCCATTACTGTTATTATTATTTCTACTTGATGGGGTTTGATGAAGGAAGGAAACGTTTGTTTTCATTTGTAAAATTACGACTATGGCAGCTGTAGCACGAATTTAAATGTTTCTACTATTTGGTCGTAGGATCATTGTTTTCTGCTGACCTTTCAACGGTATCATTTTGCCTGGTGTGGCCATATTTAAATAAGCAGGTAAGGTTTACTGGCCCTCAGATCGATGGAAATGGGATAACTCCCGAGTAATTTAACGTTAGCTCGCCATTGGTAAGTTTATCAGCCAACTTGATCAAAAGCAAGGGTAGGATTTGAACTAGATTTTCGAAGTCGGTCTTCACGTGAAATTGTTTATTGAGCATTGTAACTTCTACCATAAGATCGAAATTTAAAATCTCTGAAGGGATATGACTTTCCTGACAGATCGTTCATATTTTTACCGTTAAGCATGTTTCATACTTATGTACATAACCGACACCTAATGCATAACATTAAGCTTCATTCTAATAGGTGCCGCTTCTTATTACAATGACTAAACCTGTGCATATTCTATATCTGGAAATTTATTCGGTCACAAAATCCACAAGTCGGAACGATTTGACGATAATTTAACTAAATTAATATAACGTTGCAGTTAAATGGACACACTTATATTTCCCACACTTACTTATATTTCCGTCTCTATAGTAAAAAAAAACAAAGTAAATTAAAAAATTATCACATTTCTAAAAATTGCTATTGTGAAACGTATGATAACGATCTAGTGTTGGAATATAGTATCGCGTGTAGTGAAGTCACTGGCTTACCCTCATAGAAACTGAAAAGAAAGAAAGCCTTCGAGAAGAAGCTGAGGTTCTTCAATAAGAGGATAAATAGTTTGGAGTCTACTTTTCGATAAACTATTTCTAGATCGTACTCGAGAAGTGATTCTGAAGCCAGCGAAAAATGACTACGCACTAGGCACGTTCTTGAGATGTAGAATACATTCGGCTTTTGTAGCGCCTTCCGGCGTCCTGGGTACACACATCTTTGAGGCTAGCAGATTGTACCTGTTTTCTCAGGTCAAAACTGGGTAATTCAACGCAGTTTGATGGCCCATGAGGGGGAAATCTACCGCACCTAATTCAAGGCACTTACAAGTGCTAAAATACATCTCATAATACGCATAGCCGTTCAGCGATTTTGTTTAAGATCTGCTTGATGTTGCGGAGGTCCCCTTATAGAATCATTTGAAAAAACTAGCTATGGGAGAAGGGATAATGCATTCGTATGAATATTTTTTGAAATGCAAAAGGGTCAATACGGCCGCGGCCTGAAGAATTAACCAATGAAGATTCGAACTGGTACAAATAGAAGCATTTAAACAAACAAAATAGAAATGTACTCGCATTTAAGGTAAGGTGCGGCTATGTAAAGTAAATCTAATCCTAAACCGGACAGTGGAATATGTTTGGACATGTGGTGCTCGTGCCCAGATGACTGATTGAAAAGGGTTTGGCAGATACCAGGGTATATATTCCCTATGTAGCTTAAGCTGAATTTGATTTAAAAAAACAAAAAGAAGAGTCACTGCGCAATATAAGATCGTTTGGTAAAACCAGTGTCCTATTGATGTTTTATTGTGTTTATTATTTATTGCTTTCTTGAATCGTAACTATGTTATTTATCCGTCGAGGCGCTAGTCAAGGGGTTCGTTTCGCTGTCTAGCAGGTTAACGGTAACATAAGGAATCGGAGTTAATTAAAAAACACCCTTTAAGTGCATGCAAATATGGGAGATCAGATGCACTTATATTAATAAAATATCGTTCGACGATGAATTATAAACAGAATAGCACTTTCAGCAATGGAATACGTTATGCACATTGATCGGATCTTCCGATTTAGATCCGCGTTTTTGTAAGAGAGAACAGTGAGACTGGCCCTGTACTAGAACCTTAAACAGTTCTGTCCTGTTCGAAGGAAAATTTTTAGCATGGCACACAAACTGGAGCGTTAAAAGAAACTATGTAATGGAAAAAAGTAACCAAATAGAACTAGCTTTACTTAAAAACAAAGTATTAATGGAAATTGGCTTTTTTTTTTTTGCATACGCCGGCACAGACGTTCCTCATGGACATGTTTATACTGTGCAATGATGTAAGCTTGCTGGGAACTTCCTTAAAAAACTGTACACAAAAAATCCGACATAATCTGTTTTTTTGACTGATCCTAAAACTATCCAACTGGTGAAAAAAGGGTATCGTCCTCCCGAAAGTTGAGCACCGTCATTTCGTGACCACTGCCCGCTTAAACCTCGCTTTACAGCCGCTGTGCCGCTGGCTCAGATATTATTTTCGATGAAAGCTACGTTGGCCTTGTCGAATCCGTGACTGTTCCATGACTCACTTTTGCTCTGATTTCCCCGAAGTAGAATGCTACGCCTCGATCGGTAAATATCCTGAAGAGCAGTCAACTGACCTTTATGGGTGGTTGTAAAACACTAAGAATTGAGCCGAACGAAGCATCGGACGTAATCCGGATGCGATATGGGGTAACCGAGAGCGTCTTTTGCAAGTATCAATCGGTCAGCTTTCTAATTTTTCCTGAGTACACTTATTAGCGGCAATCAGTTAGAACTCACTACATTACCCGCTGCTGTTGATGTCGTGAGACCGGTTTGGGGACGAAGTGTCCCTAATCGCTGATGACATACACGTTAACAGGTGCTCGGTCAGCTAAGAGACCTAGGGAAAACCTTTCCATCGTGTCGAGTCATTGAGGTAAGTTTTCCCGGACTAAACGGATTTTCCGATACAGATGTGGGCCGTTGCACTAAAGTTGGAAAAAAAAAGCCACAGATCTGCTTGCTATTTTTGATTTACTACGTTAACAATTGCTTACTTCGCTTGTATAAACTTTTTGAACATTTCTCCCCTAGTCTAATTCGTACCCTATATTCCAGTCATAGTATAGCTGCCACTAAGTAAGTGTGAGGCTCTTCTCCAAGAACAAACTAAATAATAAAGCAAATAAGATACTAAGCTATTTATTGATATATATACATTTTGCAATGAGCGATAATTACGGGTTTGTTTTGAACCTGCTCAGCTTGTCACGTTAGCAGTTGGACGGTCCTTAATGACGTCGGTTTCGGGCACGTGCAGTGCGTTGGACGTTTTTATTGTCACATTTAGCTTTTACCGCATCATCTTGTAGGCAACGCGTGCACGGTAACGCGTAATTATATGAAAGAGGCGGTCACCAAAAAAAGACGATCGTGTGGCTAGAGTTGCGCGGAAAACGAGTAGAAAAAAGGTTAGAAAGATGAGCCTACTTTGTGTTCTATTTTATGTTTTTCCTCTCGTCAACGATGTTATAGGATTCTGTCGAATTTCCTTCCGAATCCTGTGAAAAATTTTTATCTACGAACAATTCCGCTTTGGTGATGTCGAAATACTGTGAGGCCATTAGATGCATTTGGGCTTAGTGCGGCGTGACGGATAGTCGGCTTCATAACATTGTATCGAAAGCGGATGTTAAAAATTATTTTTCTATTTATCATTTCGAACAATGGTAACCTACGATTTATCTAGCATTCAGGTAATCATTTAATTAACCACAAATCTAGGCTCATTACAAACTGTCTTCTGAAAAAGGCAGTTGAATATATCGAAAGCATTTGCCAAAACACAGGAATAACATGCCGAAGTATAAGATGGACGCAGAACAAAAATTGAAAACTACTCCAAGACCTCAATGCTTCCGTCCATCTGTGTGCCGTAGTGCTCATTGAACTAGCCATTGTCATCTAATGCATACAGTGCAACGGTGAGTGCCACTAAGAGCATTTTCACAGTGCACTTGTGTATATCACCTTGATAGCATGGACAGCCAGAAGCCAGCAGTCAAGATGGAGGTCAACGCTGAGGTTGAAGTTCTAATGACGAGTACGCCAAAGCCACCGGAAGCGGCTGGTGCCAGCCAGTCTGATAACAATGATACTCAAGTATCGGTCAATCTTGGTAACCAGCCTGGCGTCTCCATTGTACCAAAAAATACGGATTTCGGATTCGTCGCTGACAGTGTTGCTATGGATGAAAGCACTGAAAATTCCGAGATTGTGAAGGACCGTGCCGAGTTTAAAAACCAATTTACTTCGTTGAACAACAGGTACGAAGGAAGCTAACGATTTTTCTTTATGGCGCCTTTAACGAATTTCATCGTTCTATGAATTGGTAATACTTCATTTCTAAAAAAAAAGCTGAATGAATTATCGGCTGTTTAAAATTAAGCTACGAAGTGCTGATATAGAAATCCTATAAGATGTTGTTCCTTTGATACGCTTCGAGGTAATAGTCAATTGGACTTGTGGTAATAAAGGTTCGTCAAAGGCAAAGCGGAAAGCGTTACTTACTAGACCGGTGTTCGCATATACCTGAATGAAGCTGCTAAAAAAGAAGCTGTTTCAGGGCTTGCGTATCTTTTTAGTCAATTTCTAGTATTCGTCTTACGGTTTCATGATGCCCTCAATTTTATTCAATATGGCAACCATTCTCATGGTGATGTCGCGAGCGTAGACCGCGTACGTGGTTATTTTGCGGATAAAATATGTATGAATTCGTCCGGACCTTCAGGTTTGTGGCTTACGTACACAAGGTCAAAACGATTGATAAAAAACTGGAAGAGTCGGAAAAGGTTCGGAAAGATATTGAAGAGCAAATGTCACAACTTCGAACTGAGACAACCCAGCAGGTAGGTAACGTCTTGTTTTTTTTTTTACTTTACGTTCAGCACTTAGGGTGTTTGGCATTGCCTTACACGGTTGGCTCTTATCACGAAACGATGCGTGTCTACGTTCGGTCCCGAACCTAAAGCGCCATCATTTCTAACCTTAGCAAGCGAACAGGTTAATCACTACGGTATCGCGAAAGCCAGGTTGGTAACACCTTGGACACTCGAAACCGCTTTCAAAAAGGCTTCTCAGAATTTTTAGTATCGTTTTGCCTCTTGAGTTTATTTTATTTTAACTACTATTCGGTGAATCTACTATGTCACTAATTTGGACAGCTCTTATGCAATAGCAACAACGGCAACCAATGTGGACATTGGAAAAATCCCGCATTATGAAAGACACGACATCAATTGCAGGTGAGACACTATTCGCGTAGTGAATTCTATACAAAGATAAGTACCTAGATCATCGAAAACCGTTATATTACTTCAGTTTATTACGTTATTTGTAGTTAGTTATGCTAACATTGCACACTGGTTTTGTTTTTATTGTTAAAAATATCCAATTTCTAAGGTGAACATGTTACGGAATGAAATTGAATGGCATGTTAAACAAGCCGTACAGGCTGATGAAACTATTACACAGCTACAGAAGACCATAGAGGAGTCCAAACTTGAAAACAGGGCTCTTCGAACCGATCTTGAACAAAAACGTCAACGAGAAACCAGTCTTGAAAGAACGCTCGTTTCTGAAAGAAACACTATCAGAGCCCTCCGTGAGGAAAATAATAAACTTCGTGAACAGCGTAAGAAAGATGAAAAAGACCGGGTTGACCTTTGCAGCCAAGTCACTCGGCTGAAGGTCGACGTTGCCACCCTTCATGAGCGCGTGAAAATTACCAATTTCGAAAGAACGATGCTAGAGTCGAAGATTGTTGAGGTGGACAAAAAACTACAGTTTTCTGCTGAGGACGTTGACAAAAAGGTTGCTACTGAACGAAACCGACTTGAAAAGCTTGGTTTTGAGAAGCTTGAGGAGTATCGCAGCAAGCATCAAGCAGATATGGAACGTCTCAAAAAAGAGCACAACAAGAAGATGCAGGACACCCTTCTTACCTATGTCAGTGCGGAAGAGCATGCTCGGCTCGAGACCCGTCACCAGCAGGCACTCAAACGGGCACAGGATGTTGAGACTATCCTTGCTGAGCGCCAGGAGCTAATAAAAAGGCTTCGGGCTGAAATCGAAGATGTCAAGGCAATAAAGAATAAAGAATGCGCAGCCGAGCGACGCCGACGTGATAGGCTAAATAAACGCTTGATCGTCCAGAAACAAAGCTACGACGATATTCGACAAGAGCTGGAAACTTATCGGCAGCTCATCGACAGTTTAGATCTTGACACTGAGACGTTGGCCAATACACCACTTGGGGCTAAACGACCCAGAATATCGATAGACGCACCCTCTCGGTTGAACGAGACTTATTCGAAATCGAAGGTTAGTGAATCACCGTCTGCGTCACTACGAGCTCGACAGATGCTTGTTCGACGGGCGTTAACTCCAAAAAAAGCTCCTCGAAGACGGACGTCCGCAGCTGGGCCCTCAAACGTATGTAGTAGCCAACTCACGAACGGGCAACCTTTCAGTGCACAACGTGTGCAATCCATAGTTGCATAGGTGTTTAATATAAATGACGATAATGATGATCTATTTATTGTGCGGTCTTTGCAGTGGGTTCAGGTCTTATGTCTTTTGTGATTCAATAAGATCGATAAAATTGCATTCTCAAATCCCATGCTCTATATAGTAGTTGCTACTATAAATGGCATTAGCCTGCATATATCAGAGTAAGCCGCTTTCTGCGTTTTGTAGATGTTTGTGTGTGCTACATCAAACGCCGCGTAAGATTTTAGCCGGATCTCTTAAGGTTGACTATACCTGAAAATTGCACTATCTATTCTTGCAGGAAAATGATAATGAAGATATAAAACCCGACTGTAAGGTTATGTAAACCCTAAACTGACAGCCAGGTAAGCTAAAAGCGAGCGCCGGCAGTAACTGATTCTGTACATAATCTGTTTATAACATATTCTGACGTACGAATCCACGTTATAATTGTAAATACAACAAGATCATGAAGTGACGTAGACTTCTGCTGTTTCTGTGGAAGCGTGTACGAAGGCAAAACAAAAGTATGTGATGCCAGGAGCGATTCCTTACATCAATATGACCAAACATATTGTATATATTTTTCATTTGTATGTTTATTCAATAAACTGAGTGTGTTTCAACTACAAACAAACAATCATTTTCAAGATCTATATTTAATTATTGATTGATCTGCCAATTATAAGTTATAATTATATAACAATAAGTTCAAAGATTAGTGTTAATGAATGACATTCTTTTTTTTCTCTCGATAAAAACGTTTTTAATTGATATTTTAATTCACCGTTCAATAGAGAAACTATTATCTTCAAATGTGGTAAAGCGTGGACACTACATCCAGGTAGATATCTTATTTTTAAGTTACTCATCTTATCGACAAATATTTAACACTAATAGGTTCATTAAAAGCTGTACCTGAATTTAAACCCCATTCGTAGTGTTCGTAGATACTAATTTTTAAAAAATCTCATCATTACAGTAAAGATTATATTTTAATATTTGTATTACCTTGTGTAAATAGATAATAAACTTCTGACTAAGTAGCGATCGTATTTATCTCGGGATATCTTCGTAGCAGAAGATTCACCGTTGTAAGAGTAATGTACATTAAAATATTTACCCATTTAAATAATTATTTCGGATAATTAGCTACATAATTTGTGCTGAGGTTAAACATAGGGCGCTTCAGGTTCCTTCGAGATTTCATAAACTATCACAGGCCTTTTCATATGCTTTGATAATTTTTCAAAGATTCTCTTAAAATCTTTCAAGCATATATATTTAGCATGTGCTCAGCAGTGATAAATAGTTAAGATGTGGTCTTTTTTATTGACTTTTATTATTTTATTCAATGTTTCGAAACACACTGATCTCACATCCAATAATAGAATATTTGAAACAGCATTTGTTTTTTGAGAAAAAAAAAATACTATTACTACTATATACGACGAATCAGTCAGCTGAATGGCTATATGAATTAACAATATTGTCGCCTTTTAGGCTTAGAGGAGCCAGGAGTGAATGCGGAGCAATGACTTCTGATGCAGCTTGCGGCCGATTAGGCCTGTCTTTTTTTGCAAAAATAGTTAATGACGAGCTCCAGCGTGATACTTACATTTGCACCGTTACGTATCGGCGACGCTTATCCGGCCTATTTACGTCATTCCCGCTTGCAAAAAACTAAATTATTGCAAACTGACATTTCGATTTGCCTTTCCATGTTTCATGAATCCAGACTCCTACTAGCAAGCTCTGCGCATTTATCATTCCTCTCCGAACGACGACAACGAATGTAATGCTGTTTTCGTTACCCGGTACCTTTAAGGAAATAGAAGTCAGGCTTCTCAGGCATGAGACCGCTTGAACTAGGTAGCGCATGAACCGGCTCTAACCAGTGTGATGAGGTTAGTAAGAGTAGCCGATCTCTTGGTTCATCGGACGCTGGAAACATGTTACGCTGGACTAGAGCTTGACCTCCGGCCCATGCAGCAGTGTTTGCCTAGCGTAAACGAACCGCGCAAACATTTTCTGTTCTTTCTGTAGCAACAGGAAGACGCGGCCTATTTGTACAGCATTTCTTTTTAAACCTTTTCACGTCTCTTTTACAACGACGCTAAAATAGAAGTAAGCGCAAGCCAATCCCCGCAACTATCGGCGGGTGCGCTTCACGACCTGGACCCGATGGCGTTTTCTGTTTCTTCAAACTTCTCAATTCGTCCCTTGAGCTTCTTCTTACCGTACGAGACTCTTCTTCGGGAGCAATTCCCAAATAGCCAACCGCTAGAGCAGCTCTTACAGCCGTACGCTTTTCGATTCCAGAGCCGTAGGTGCGTATTCGTCAACTGACAAGGTAACATCAGTAACAGGAAGAGCTTGTTCTTTGTCTTGCTATGATGCTATATAAGGTTCCGCATTTTACTTATATTGCTTATCATATTTACTCAATGATCGCGTGATGACCGAACCGCCCTCATCATCTCATGAAACGCTGTCAGACTCATATAAACGTCTAAATGATAGTCTGGCTTCTTCAATGCACGTTCACATTGGCAGAGTTGGACCCTCAAACTTTTTATGTTTATGTGCAACAAATAAGGTACCTAAATTAACATCGAAAAGGTTAAAGCCTGATCTGCAAGGTGGCTGACGTTGACGTGTTCTTTTCAAAGACGATATATTTGTCGTTCAAGAGTAATCTTTTGTTATAGTACGTTTTTTCAGCTAGAAATAAGTCATTTTTAGTTTCCTAGACAGATCGTTCCTTCACGGTATGATCGGTTGTATCGCTGTGTTTCAGGCCGTAATTTTTTTCCAAGACGATGAATTCAAGAGGCTGCATCAATTTCCTATTGACGAGGAAGTGTTCCCTTATCATTAGTGTTTTATCTAAATCATGATGAGGTCTGCAAGCAGCTAGAAAAATAATTAAGGAATATTTAACAGAGATAACAGACATTAGACAATTTTCTCGAAACGGGTGGCAGTTCATGCAGCAGGCCTAAAAAGAGCATGCTTCTTCTTGAGCTTTGATATTTTCGTAAATGCAGTTAGACAGAAATGTCGGATGAATTTTGTAGTATAATCTAGTTTGAAACGTTTACGGCAAAAAAAAGAAATGTAACGCGGATGACGTCATAGGCACATAATCTTTTTAAAGCAACATAATCTTTTCTGTTTAGCTATTAAGCGGCGATTAAAGGCGAAGCATATAATATAATATAACACCGATTCTCCTAATCGATACGCTATGCTCGTTTTGTGGGCACAGCCATATTAGAATCGAGCATCAGTAACCTACCTAGCCTGATTGTCTAGACGCTATATTGATATCATTTTAGTCCAACTTAATCCCGTGCAGTAACCGTTATAAGACAGCTACATATTGCTGAATCAAAGCTGAAATGGATGATTTTTAAAGGTTGCTTTAGTTGCCCTGTAATTCGTAGCCAAAACTATGTGATAATATGCTCGGTAGTAGCAATATCTCTAGATTCAACCCAATCTCTAGATCAGGAACTAATTTCATCTAGATCTGAATGTTTCGAAATACAGCTTTGATGGATTATTTTCGAAATTAGGCCATCGGCTGTAACCGACTGATCAAGTTAGTATGCGACCTCACTTCAATATTGACGAGTAATGTTTGATGTTACGTTGTTGAGTGGAGATTTACCAAGATTGAATGATTGTCGAGGCGGTTTATGAAGTGGAGTATGGCAGTACATCCGAATGTGTTGTACACAAAAGAACATAGCTCGCATTTCCATATTAGTTTTAGTACCTTCTTGTATTTAGTAGCTTCTTGTACATGAAAGATTAAAAAAGATACCCAGATATCAAATCCATTCATATCTAATTACGCTTTAGAGTGCATATTCGTGTTGGCAAAGTAAATTTTTCGATGAGATAATTCTTTTCTGTCGATCAGATGACCATTATTAGTTATTTTGTACTTCGGAATATAGTTATATATACTTTCATATTATTCAACAAGTTCTCTCTAGAGCAGTCCGAATTCGCGTGGCGCTAATACGTGACAGGCGATACTTAAGGGAAAAGGTTTTTTTTGCAACGAATGAATTGAAGAGGGGTGACAAGTAAGTCAATATAGCAATACAAAAAAATTACCCTTATGGATCCTTCTTTACGTATTGAAAGGTCAAGTAGCACCGCTCTGACTATACGAATCTACGGAACAACGTGGGTCAGCTTGGCGTCAGTCTCTGTTGGATGAATATTGCACAGCCAGCACCAGAGTCAAATGAGAATAAGACAAAAAAGGTCTCGTTTTGCGTCTCTAGCAACGTCAAAATACATCTCTAATGTCGTTATAGCATGTATGTACTCTTTGTTTTTGTCATGATGCGATATGTTGATGCTCTGACTGAGCAAATTCAATGGATAGAATGCTGTCTCACAACTGAAGAAGGTGCACAAAACTCATCAAAGGTCCGGCTCGTTGTATGTAGCTCGCTGAAGACATCATGCCTCTCTCTTATTAGAAGCTAGAATGACAGCTGGTAAAAACGGCATGGAATGACGAATTGATGAAGCACTTAGTTTAGAAATAATAAGGTAGACAGAAGTGTTATTCTTCCTGAAACATTAAGTTCGCTAGTGAAAAGTACAGGGCATTTTTTTTGATGGACTTCACGAGGTACTATGCTTCAATAAGCTCGGGTGTAGTCCCACGATAATTCGTCTACTGTTAGCATACTTTGTGGCTTTTTAGAAGCCAGGAACCACTCAACTCGTGTAAAAATGACAAAAAATGGTAGTGATACTCGATTCAAGTGCATTTAAAAATTTTATTCAATTTCTAGTTCAAAGCACGAACTAGAAAAGTGCTTTAATGAAAGAGCAGTAAATTCCAATATGAACATCATTCATTAATCTTACTTAATCCATAGTTAGTTTAAGCATAGAGGTCTTAACTTCTTATTTGGTAACCTAAATATTCGGCATCATGGACGTCGTCTGCCCAATTTCCCTACAACAAAGTCGATACGGATAGGACTCACTTGTTATCTTAACTCCACTTCGATATGGAGCTTCACTCACAACGATATGAAACATCGTAAGTTACTTACGAAAAATACTTCGTTAAAAATAATATAAATAAATTAATAACATGCACATATCGCCGGCGCAATAACGCAAAGGATTGCGTCTCTAATTGTACCATTAGAAACAGATTCTACATCGTATAAAATGCGTTAAAACAAGACCTCGCGTCTTAGCTAGCACTGATCTTGCGAAGACCTCTCACCGTTCTAGTATCATTACCATCGACAGCTCGAAGACAGTGAACGCTAACCTAAGTAACATTTAGTTAATTCGAAATTCGACCTGGTCCTTGCTGCAAAAATTGTACAAAATAAAAAAGAGGAATACCCTCAAATATAGATGTCAACTTTTAGGTCGTTCATTTGCATCCGGTCCTGGTGGCTTCACATGCTACCCTACAATATATGCTAACATTCTATATGTTTTAATTAGTTCTAAACTATTATTGAAACTTTTCTATATGTAGACTAAGTAAACTTTATTTTCTTCTATTGTGCATTAACTTTATCCGCTTAATTTACCGTTCTGGCGGCAGGTCCTTTGGAAGAATGCACGATCAACTATAGAACAATCGAATTCAGCCATCCACAAGACGAAACCTTTCATCTACCAGCAACAGTAGATACAACGCTAAGAGCAATAGGCTGTATTGCAATATATTATATATATTTAGCTATAGCCTTAATTGGTCATGCGTGATGCACGCAAGTTACGTATACCAAAGTACATGTATTTGCGGTGACAGGTGGACGTGAAAACTGCGGCAGCAGCTGAAGAGTCCGTGACAACATAAATGGAGTTAAATTTTTTCTAGTAAAATTTGGACAATTTTCAAATATTTTTCTTTGATTCTAGCTAAAATAAGGGTTTTTTACTTTAAAAAGTACTAAATATATGTGATGTAAAACTGACGGAGCAGGTCATCGATAGAAACGAAGCTGTGAATAAAAATGGACAATGAATTAACGCTGCTAGAGAGTCGTACGTTGTATAAGCGCTACGTTATAATAAGCAATGGTACAGTATAACCAGTATGGCTGTAGAGGTAGCCTGGTTTGAACCATGTACCGATAGCACTATTTTAAACGGTGAAGTTTTTGTGCGAGCTGGTCGAAATTCGGATGTTTTGTCGGATGTAGGTGTCATCAACTTGTGCTTGACAGAGTAGCACAAATATAATTTTATAAAATGAATAGTATTCGTTTATGGCTAAGTAATAGGTGACGAAAGCTAGACGTAACAAAACGGGTTGTGTTACCGTGAACACTTTAGACGCAGACCATTACCTTGGACACATAGTAAAATATGTGCGCAACAGAAACGTTCCTCAATTGCCACTGTACGTAAACTTTTGTCTTTTCCACTGCCTATTTACGGCTGCTAACGATCTGTCCAATTCCAAGCGACAAAAATAGGAAGCGTCGAACACCAACTGCGATGCGGTAGACATCGAATTGACAACGTGGTCAAAACGAATAAGGTTTCTCTCGAAATAGGCCGCTAATGATACGTTTTTTAGAGCCTCAAATTTTCGATTTTCATAAAACGTCCGTATCATACGATCATAACATACAACTATGCATTGAAGGGCTATATAAATTTAACAGTAGAGCTGTATCTGACTCGCCGCTGTTTGATCGGTAAGTCGCAGACGAGTTTTTCAGGAAACCGGTACATAATCCGTTCGTAAATTGCGTTTCTACGAAAAGAACTAGTACAGACCTTCTTCTGCGTCGATTTTTAGACTACTATTCCTTGATCGATTTAAGGCAATTTGAGAAACCCGATTTTCGGCTTGTTTTTTTTGTGCTTAAATGCAATTGCATGAATACAATTGACACAATAGCATGGAGGACAATGAACGCTAACCTAAAGCGTAACTGCTCGAATTTAATCTGAGAATTAACGATGTTCTCTACGTTCTCTCTGATACAAAGCTTTTACTATATGCCTACATAAACTATAATAAAAAAGCAAATTAAATATTTAGAAATGCTTGTTATTCTTACATTATAGAAAGCCTAATCTTAAATGGAAAAATTATTGCCTCTGTTTTATCGTACCAACATTCTCTGATAACTATGAACACATCTCTATAGCTTTCATTCATAGTAGCTATACTTATAGTCCAAAAGTAACCTACAGAAGGTAATTTCCTACAGGAACTCCTAAAGAATGACAACAGATCATGATTGATTACAGGTGTTTATCGTAGTTGTACTATATCATGCAACGATCTTTCGTTTATTATTAATGTTATTGTTACGTGGTTTCCGTAACGGTATCGCGAAGGTCTGCCAAACCAGTAGATTATCTTCTGAGACACACTACGCGATAAGAAGATCAAAGCGGAATGAAACGGTACGTCGCGTTTTCGTTCGTGGAAGTCTTTTTTGGTACTTGGCTAACGAAAGGGGCAAAAAGCCGTATGAAGCTAGTCGGATGCTTATTGAGGGCGTTGAGATGAGAAGGGCGGACGCGATAAGAGATTTAGATATCACGTCGTTGCCGCTTGAATATAAAACAACCTGGCATACTGTGGTGGGTTAACGCTGTACACGAAACACGGCATAATGCATAACCTAATACGGATAGATACTAGAACAAGTATGCTACATGAACAAGCACAAACGTGAAACGTATTACCCCCTTCCCCCATAAATCCAGCAAGCATCAGCAGTATGGTCCTGCGGACACCTCTTCCACACATGTTAGAAGCTCAGTAGCGTGAAACGGCGCGACGAGATCACGGCGCGACGAGATCGCGGCGCGACGAGATCACGGCGCACACAGATTTGAAAAAAAAGGACAGTGACAAGATACTCTTGCTCAGTCCGTCATTGCTGAGACAAATAAATACCGTACAATCAGCCTCTTATTAATCTCTGTCAAATAGTCATTTCCAGCTTGATAATATGCTCAACAGCTTCCTGTACGTATAGAGATACATTTCTAGAGACCGTTACGAACGCTACTTGAATTTTAGTGTCTCGGATAAAGAGATTTGGCATTTTTTAAGAAGGTTTTTGAAGTGAATTTTCTCGGAATTTAATCGGAAGTGTCGTTACATATTTGACAAATAAATATATTGTTCGCGAAACTAAGTTTGCTTAAAAGTTTTCACAAATAAAGTTAACACTTATTTCCTACGTTTTGCCTATTTTCCCTGCTGTTTAAGTGATTAAGCGCGTATTATTATCTCATTATTATTATGGCTTATCTATTGCTGCCACAACTGTCTGCTGCTATCTAAGCATTATTTGTTTGTACTTGTCAATAGTAACACGTCTGTAAAGGGCAATGCTGTATGTTTGACTATAAAATTTATCCAAATTAGCGCCGCTGTTCAATCTTAGTTACATATTTAGACGCGTCTACTACTAGAGATTACTGATAATTGATTTTCTATTCAAGCGGTGAACCAAACTCGGCGCTTGTAGATCAGCACAAATAAAGAAATAGTGTGTAGGAGCTCGAAATCGAGTACGGCTGTGATAGTTCGTTCAGTACCGAAGTTCCGTAAAGCAACTTCATCACGGTCGACAGTCTTGCTTACTTCACCCATTAAAACGTCGCTAAACTTCCAATCCGCTTTTGACCACCTTTTACAGAAGCTCGGCAAATGCTCCATATACAAAATTAGAACTTCTAAATCTGCAGCTATTTTTAGCATAGAAAGGAAACCAACAGGACCTATTCATACAAAAGCATCACTTCTACGTTTTTTTCACATACTAAAGATCAGATTTGTCAGACGAATGTACCAGAGCGAGTCGACATGTTTATATAAAAGAGTGATCCAAGATACTTTATGTTGTAGTGCATCAGTTTTTCGCAAACGTTGTATACCGGCATATTTAGCAATGCGCTCCTTGTGGAGTCAATAAAATGGGGGAAGTTCTCAGCAAAACGAAATCAATCAAACATAGGTGCAAGGCCGCGCCCATTCCTGCACTCCCACCCGATAGCACAGCGACTTCGACGCTCAAGTAAATTTTCGTATGATTTAAAAAACTCCAAGCAACGGCTCTTTGTTCATTAATGGAGTCAGTACAACGCCCCGGTTCCACCATAGCTAGAACTAATGCCCCTCCCACATCTATACCACGGTAGATTTCCAACATGTCGACTTGGCTTTCTCCAACAGCTTGGCCATCTTGCAGATACGAAAAAAGATCACAGATACTTGCTTTAATAGAGCGCGTAGCTACTCAAGGAACGAACTGCTAGATGGGCTAGATCAGTCCGTGATAGCTTCTCAACTACTTTGTGTCTTCCTCTGTAGACATGATGATTTGACGCCGTTATTATATTTGCATACGGCCTAAAGGCGTCACGTTGGCCCCACTTAACAATCGATCCCGCGCGACATCTACTTTTCGCGGCGCAGCTGTCCCAGTTCGTTTTACTTTGATTGAATGAACAAGCAAAAATCAATTAATTATCTGGATCAATCTAGTTCACGATGATGATCAAAATGAGAAGCTTTCCGTAGTGTGCACCTACGTTCGCCTATGCATACGTTAGTGAATAGTACGTTAACGCCATAAATGCTCTCCGATCGTGGGTAAAATTCGAGTGTGTCGAACGCGTTCTACAAAAGAACAATCCACATCGTGCATAGATCATAAGATATTGAGTCATTGTCAATATAAGAAGGTATGGATAAAATATTCAATCAAGGAGACATATAAAATGAACCTCTCGTGAATATAAAGGAACATGAGATTTCCTAAATACCGCGTAGCACTTTCGTATGCTTAGTTTTGGTACACAATGAATGCTAGTTCGTGAACAATATCTTCCAGTAAATATGATTTAGTCGAACAATTTTGGTTTATGACAATATGAATTAAAATAAGCCCTATTATTGGCTTTAATTTTTAGTAGTAGTATCGATTAAGAGATATCAAGTGTGGTTTTTTGAATATAATAAAAAATATGTTTTGATGGTTTTTGTTCAGATCGGACTGTCATCGTAGCTCTGAACTGACCTATACATTCTAAGTCATCACTGGCGTGATAAAAATATGATATCGAGCTTCTAATCCGTATTAGGTTTGTGTCAGATTTGCTGAAACGGCTAAGCCGAACCTGGAATAAAAGCTGGAAGTGTAAAATCGGCTAGTATTTACACTGTCGGAATCCCACTATATTATTGCAGTCTATAAAACTTTACCGTTCTACATACAATATTATCTTATGTACTATGGGTCACGTTCAGACATCTGAATTTAAACCAAAGAAACTAAAAATGTCTAAATTTGGTAAAACGTCATATTGTGATTTGTGTGGAATTCACTGCAAACGCATTTTGCCATTGCAGTTTGTTCCTCTCCGTAGTATTTGTATTAAGAGATCTATTTATCTAGATACATCGTGTTACGATACGTTTGTTACATAACAAATTGTTTCACAACGAACATCCCTTGTACTTTGTCTATTTAAGATAATTATAATGGCGAGATCAAGCCATTTCCATACTTTCCTTGATCTCGACGGCACAATATGGACACATTCAGGCCAATTATTCTATGACGTATCATATATTTTACCATTAGTTTTCGAAGTATTTGCCTTTCGTCATCAGTCCGCCTTGGATGTTTCCCGCAGATGTGGATTTACTGCACATCTGTTGCACTTTTCACAACTGAAAAACAAGCTAAAAAATAATGATTCGGAAGGAATTATTAAACCATTGCGAGCGGTTTAACACTTATCTACTAATAATAACTTAGTCCCTAAATTCAATTTAGGTATATTGGTACATGGTCAGTAATAAAGACTATTTCGAATTTCGGTCAGCAGCCGTTATGAACTGTGTATGCTGTACCCATTCGGCCGTAAAACGCGGCGTATATGTATATATAGTAACGGATCAGAGTGCTTGTGCTGATGATACCTTAACTCAGATGCAACAGCCAAGTCTGCTGTTTACATTATGTGCATAGTTCATGAAAACATGAACGCTTGCCAGCTAAATAAATAGATGTGGTTATAACTGTGGTACGTCAACTTTTTGAGATAACTAACGTATGGCTGTGGTCGTGGAAATACCAGAACTATAAAAGGACTCGGCATGTTATTGTTCTTTAAGAGACACAAGGATGGGTCGGATTAGACAAAATGATTGTTTCTATATTGATGTACTCTAAAAAAATACTTGTAAAACAAAAACTTAACCGATAATCAATGAGCTGCTACTTACCATGTCTTTTCGTATTTAAATATAGATGATTGAGGACTGAGGACTTTGGCCTGAGTTTTAAGATGTGTCTGGCAAAAACGTGTTCTAATAAAACAGCTAACATCCTCGTGATTTATTTATTTCTTGAATAATTTTAATTTAATGTCTTGTAACAATGCTAGCAATTATAACTCACAGTTATAAATTTAATATTACGCGCACCTGACAAGTACTTTCTGATTATAATGATTATAATTGATTTGACACCATTATGAGAGAAATCGATTTTTACACCTGACTTCGTTTGATCTGTCAAGAACTTCGGTATCATCGCTGACGTACAAGTTAAGACCCGCCAATACAGCCGCAACGACGTTTACGATAGTAGAGAGTGTAATGAAATTCATGACTATTAAATATGGCTGCGTAGCAACCCGAAATTAAGGAAATATTTTTAAACACATCATTCGGTCCCATTTGAGGACTGAACCCGACACCTTCTTATTATGGGTCTACATACTTTGGCATCTGCTACAGCAGTTGACAAAATTTTTAGCGCATGACCCGAAATGCACAATTGCATTTCGCACAATGGAATGATTTCTCTGAATTTTTGGGATATCTACGTGTCATATATTTCAGCACAAACATTTCTAACAAAAACAACCCAAGTAACACAGGACTACTTCACGATTACCAGCTATTCCTCAGTTTTCAACGACCTGGCCAAAAATTTCCATTCTTTCCAGGGATCGCGGACAATACCCCCAGACAATGAGATGTATATAATCTTTGGCTACGGTTTGAATGCAAAGTGATTGTTTTCTTGCTCTCTACTATAAACAACTTAGGAGAATAACGGAATTCTCGCATGACTTATCGTGTAAGTATGTTCTTAACAAATAGTCTCGTTAAATTAAAACTCGTATAATTGAATCTTCGTAGTCACCAGGAGCCCCCAGAGCGTGGTGACTGCAAGAAAGCGATTGAGTAGAATGATGTTCAAGTGCACAGGCTTGCATGCGATTGAATATAAAGGAAATAAATCCGCAGTTACCTTTTATGAATCCAGGGCGTCATGAACGATGCTAATTTTTGGAAACAGCTTTGAACACGGAAAAATGCATTTGCACGCACCAAACGTATGAAGAGGTTTATATTATCTAATGAATAGGTAAATATCCTTTAGTGTAGGAACATATCGAAGTGGGTCGGTTTGGATGCTTAACGACGTGCGAAAGTAAAGGCTCAAAACATTTGTTGGGACGGACTTGCGTTTCGGAAATGCTCATTGCAGTATAACTGAAACTGGAAAACCGGCATAGAACAGCAAATAAAACCTACATATATATATACATAACTATATATATGTAGTCCTTGTCCTCCTCGAAACAGTTATGGCTTACATCAATAATGCCATTGAGGCTAGCAATCTTTTCCACAAATAGTTCCGTCGAAGTAGGCCATAAAAAAATTTCTCTGTCTGAAAAATCAATTAAGAAGCGCGCCCTGTGTTTTTAACTTGGATCCTAGGGGTCACCAGTATAATTTATCAGAATATACTTCTTTACACAATGTCTACGATTTAGTTCCAACTTATTGAATTTAGTCTTCATTGTGATTACTGCAAAGCTCAGAGAGAATATTAAAGGTCCCGAAAAGGTAAAGAAAGTAATTCATAATACCTATGATTACTATAATTTTCTTGGATCACAAAGAGAATTGAATTGAAGACATCAAGCAGCATTGGCGCAGTACTTTTGTCCACTTCGAATGCATTTATTTTTGTTTACAAAACTACATTAGTTTACAAACAGTTTGTTGTTGTTTCTTATCGCTTCTAGATATACGTTTATTGTTCCCCCAGCTTCAGTAGTCCCCATACATTCACTTTACCATATCGATATTATTCATCTTTGTCCTGTTTATCATGCATTAATCATCTCATATGCATCCTAGCACACAATTCCCTCAAAATTATTGAAAATGATTTCACTCTTTATCTAATCAAAGAATGAAACAATGTCAAAAAACAGTAAAATAGTTGTTAAAAGTTCAACAGAATCAAAGCAGACGGACAATGCGGAGCTATGGGCAAAATCTGAGGTGAGTACGACACATGCGCCGTTTGAAGGTACTTTGTATTTTACTTAGTAATTTCTTATCATCTTATGATGAAACTGTTCGTAATGTATGTGATGTACGTGAAAGCCGACTACTCATCTCACTTTTCTATGTTATTGCTCGTACACTGATTTTTTGTCCTTAACTATCAGCAAGACGCAATAATGACTTCAATGAGATTTGAGAAGCGTTCCTGTGCTTTTGATACATATAATAGTATTTACTATTTGCTCAGGCTTAATTTCAATTGCAGTATATTGATGACGGATTAATGCTAGTTGAATGCCCCTAGCTTGAAGATCTCAGATTTGATGTTCTATCGTTGTTGCACTACTATTCCTCACCGCCATCGACAATATTGTACATCTCATTTTAATTCAGTATATTTCCCAATTGTAATCAAGATCCACTTACAATTTTTGATTGTTATATTAATAAAAACATTATTTTTAATAATTCTATACATTCTTATACATTAGATCGGTTTTCGGTAACATCTTGAAGTCGACCCCTTCTGTTACTCTGTTTGTAATTTGGCGCCATTCACGAAGTGTCCGTCTGTTGGTTTTTACTCAAACCATTATTCTTGTTGACCTTACCTCTAGGGTTCACTATTTTTGTCTATCATACGCAGTGCTCTATAATCCCACCCCCTTTCTATCAATTTTTTAGAAACTCCATTTGTCCTTAGTTTGCTATTCAGTAATAATCAGATATTGAGCGAGGTTGTGGTTTCAGTGTCCCTCCAGTACTGTCCTTAACAGACCCAACGCACACGGTCAAACGGATACGCCCAAATACGATCCATCTTCACATCAACCCTACGCATTACCTAAATCGTCCTTAACTTATACAGACATGACAGATGATCGGGCCTAAAACGAACGTTTAGAAATGCTTCTTCCACTCGAATAACTACGCACGTATACGCATCCACTTGTCGAAAATTCGGCCATTTGTAGCCAGGGGATGATGCGCCGGCAGAGCGGACGGCGGCAGCGGCGTGTTTCGCCTGCACACAAACAAAACAAAGTTCGGGCAGTCCCGAACTTATCGTTGCTTTTCAATCACTATTACAATAACGCCCATTCGCACTTATTAACTCAGCTATACAAACAAGCACACGTGCAAAAAAATTATGTAGAGTAGGGTTACGTGTGAAATACGGAGTGACAGATGGTGATTCGTTTTAAGTTGTGTTTCAGAAGTATGCATACTAGATAAGCAAAGACAACAATTACTATTATAAGCGACGCGTATATATCACGTATCATTCCCAATCAATCATCTGCTATAATGGTTTTCAGCCTGAAAAACACGCACGGATACAGAAAGTTCTGCGTGACAGGGCACGTGGCCGTACTTGTGGGAGGTGCATTGAGAAAGGGAAAATAAAAAACAGTCTGAAAGAGTATGGTGCTTCTGTTCGCTGACTCATTAGTGATTCACAATCAAGTTGACGTTTGTGCCTTACCGACAATAAAGAAATATGAATATCGAAGTGTGGATATATCGAAAGGTTCTACTAAAGCCTTTAAAGCAACGGGCTTTAGTCAGTGTTCGTTTGTGCGAAGTCGACATTTCATTGTTCCGCGCTATGTCTCTCTTAAGGTCCATCTTTGTTTCCTCTCCTTTATCATCTATCTATTCAATAAATCTAATTGCTATGTGTAGATATATAGATTTCTATATCACTTACAGCATTAGCAAACGTTGGCCAAGCCTCGCTTAAGAGCTGTGGTAAGCGGCCTGTGCTTCCGACTGTCCTGAATTTCTCGATACGCACCTCACTAGACACTCGCCCGTCCTACCTAGAAATTTTCAAACAGTATCCCAAAAATCGTTGGTCTCCATGCTACGTCTCGATCAGACTAAAAAACATTTTTACGTGCTTTACGTCCGCTGCTGAAGCCGTTAAGCATTATTTCAAACGGCTAACTGAACGCTTCCAGCATGAAACGAAGTGTCAACGATTCGAACCACGACCACCACGCGTCGCTAAGTCAGCACTGCAGCCACTGAAACATTTGTCATTTTGAATTGTCGTTCTTGTCGCCATTGTCTGTTTTCTTGTCCCGCCATTTTAGCAAGTATTTACGGTAACGATCTCTTTGTAGCATAGCTGTGCGTACCGTGGTGACGAATGGCCCAACGGACAGCGCGATTGACTATTGAATAATACATTGTCGTTTATCTAGTGTGATGACTTTGAACCGTAATACGTAATTTAGTTATTTTGCTCTTGCTTGATATATATGTTTATCTATTTTAAAAGTAATTATACCCATCTGACTCCTTGGTCTTCGCTTAGCCATCACTTCATTAATTATAATCATTTCATCATTATGATCATCGTAGGCTCATCAGTAATAACGTTAAATTTTTCATTATTTATTCTTAATTATTATTATTGCCTAGCTTAACTAATTATTCATTAATTATCAATACAAATATACAAGATGATTTTGCCTAGTCGTCACGTTTCGTTCCTTTACACAATTGACAATCCGTTAAATAACGAGAATAATAATTATTATTATCGCTAATTAAGATTAATATTATGCCCAGTGAAGCCCTGATCTGCTCGTGTTGTTTGTCATTCTGGTTTTCCGTCCTGCCATTTGAATTCTGCTGAAAACTGTGGTAGCATTAGTACCGGCTTCCGGTATCTATCGAGTCCCATTATCAGATTTTCATCAGATTGTTTATTTCTTCTCCATTACGATTTGGTCACCACGGCAGAAATTTGATTTACTCATTGATATCCAAGCGCGATGTAATAACATGTTCGGTACTGTGATTAGCGTTTCTCATTTAAGAAGTCTTTGACTATTTTCAAGAAACTAAATAATCGTTAAAAAGCAAAGAGTGGCCATAGTTGCGCTTGCAATGATTAAACCTGCAAAATCAATCAAAATTGAATCAGTCTACAAAGTCGCTATTGTAGAGGCATGAGCGTACCTAATGTTTTACCCTCGTTCATAACCTCTACTACAGATATGTATTTGTAAAAATTCGAATGAATTATGATTTAGGCAACTCAATTGAACGTTACTTTCTTATTGTCATGGCATACTGCATTACTACTACTCTATAATGTTTGCCTAAAAGGTACACTCATCATACATTCAAGCCAGTAATACCAATTTAATGTGGTATGAACCAGTCGACAAATTAATCGCCTATCATTTAAAAGTGTTTGCTCATTTCTTTTGCTGAACAGAGAACATTAATGAATTTAATGGATACATTAGGTCAAGCTCCCTTGCCAAAACTCTTAGATACGTTTTTTCGTAGAGGTTCGCAGTTAAATACGCTAGCCACAGTGAGTTTATCCCGAGCCGCTCATCAATGCAATTGTCATTTAACGGCACAGTCAGTCCTAAGCCCCACCGTGCGCTCTTCCTCTCACTTCCCGTCTTTTTCGTTCCCTCATAGTCATTACGTGTTTAAGGTGTCTTTTATTAACCAGCAGCTTCCGCCAGCGACTGCTCGCCTTCCTTCCCTGTCTGGTCCAGCCCGAGAGATCAGTCGTGAGGCATCGGCCGCCATTTTCCCTACGTGTTTCGCCAAGACAGCAGGGCAGTGTCTGAGCTTTATAGTACGGACACACCATGATCAGCATCTCTCTGTTCATAATAATTATCGTCATAGTTATCAATACCGTCCTCATCCAACTCAACGAGTCAGGACTACTTACATGCGCTCACCCATTATCATATATACACGACAAGGACAAAACTAGTGCCGACCACGACAAATACCGCAGTGGTCTTCTTCTACTGGCCACTCTCAATGAGGCCATCAAAAATTTAACTACTAACTATAAATTTATAGTAATTGGGGGCACTCGCGGGTACATGCTCGCACATTTCCGACGGGAGCATTTGCTGTCGATCAGCGACGCATCCGACGCAGGTCAACAAGCATCTTCGCGAGCACAATCTGCACTCATAGAGCACCCGGTGCAAAATTCGCTACAAATATACACTCACTTTCTTTTGCTTTGTGTTACAGATACAAGGGATACGCACGCATGGTGGATGCTTGATCGACATAACGACAGACAGATAGGTTTACGGATAATATCGCCATGAATTATCAATGTCATTAATTAATGATATTTTATCGTCATCATAATCATCTGTCGCCGGCGCGTTTAGTTCGCGTCATTGTCGCTGTCTTCGTTTCTCTAATATTTATGGACCTCATCGATGCCTTCTTCTTTCTTACTATTATTTTTGTTGCCAGTAGTAGTCACATGTTAACAAAACATCCGACCCAGTCAGTAGATTACAACACTACTACTCCGATCTTCCAACCTGCTTTGCCACAACATCTTTATATACTCTTTCTTCGTTTTGACAACCCGACATTTCTCTCTACCTCGCCGCCGGCGTCTTTTTGATCAGTGAACTGAGCCTGGCTTTTTTACGGGGTAGGACTTGCGCTTCTTGCAGCTCGCTGACTCTGCAGATGTCGTTGGATGGCGGCTAGCTGTAGCGACGTGGCATGATGCGCGGTGCCAACTGCCGCACTCAAGATTTGCATTGCGGAACGGTTGTCACGAACAAGTCCTCCTGCAGGCACAGTTTGATGGGTGGTCTGGCCTGTGGTGACTACTTGTGGGACGCCGGCAGTCTGAAGGACAATCGATTGCGGCGGTTTAGCCAGCCCAGCTGTGTGCTGCCCCAACAATGGGGTGACACCGACCAAACGGCCGGTGCTAAGACCCACAACCTGTTGAACCTGTTGGGGTTGGAGAACCACCTGTGGGTGGGCGTTCTTCACGCTTACATGCCCGCTCATCGTGCCCATTTGCAATACCGTCTGACCGACGACAACACCGGCTCCACTAGCCGGTGATCCGTGACCTGGAGCTGCTGCGCCTGCCACACCGGATGCAGCTGCCAACGTCCCAACAGCGATCGGCGTCGTTTGGCCTGCTTGTCCACCAACTTTTTGTGCTTGAGAAAATTGCTGATTTATCTGTTCGACAATGTTCTGGATCTGGCCTGCGTTCGCCACCTGACCCGCTTGCAATACGACCTGCGTTGTTTTTGTTCCTCCGCCGGTCGCTCCCTTATTCCTCATTTGTGCGACTACTTGGTCGGCAATGCTTTGCGTTGTCTGGGGACTCATCGTGGTGCCAGACGCTGTTAGCTGCACCTTGGTAACCTGCGGTGCGACGCCGTGACCTGCCCCCGTAACGGTGGCATGGTGTGAGATCATCTGGCCGCCACTACCTTTCACACCAGCTGTAACCAATTGCATTTGTTTGGCCGTACCGCCCTGAAACATCTGAGTGGTCTTGCCAGCCATCGACACGGCGACGGGCTGAGTGAGCTGTAATGCAATTTGCGAGCCCTGCGACCCCGTCATCTGCTGGAGAACTTTGCCACCAACCTGGAGCGGCTTCATCTCGCCCAACTGGTGAACCTGTATGCTCTGAAGGCCCTGTACGCCGCCTGCCGAGGTCATATTCATTGATGACGCATTGACTACGACAGGCTGCCCGCCAGCCTGGAGTATCACTTGTGGCTTACCGCTATGTGCGGTTCCTTGTATATTCTTCTTTACCAGTTGCACAACGGCCTGTGGTTTGCTTGTGTTTAGTTGAACAGTGTTGCCCAGTTGCCCCGTAAGTGCGGGTGCCGACGCTGACGGTGTGGGAGAGGGAGATAGAAATGAGGCTGCAGACGCAGAGCTTCCCTGAGCACTGGGAGGTACGCTGAGCTTCTGCACGAGGATGGGCGTCGACGTACGTGACGGCGTCGGCGGTCCGGGAGAAGGAATGGGAGCAACCGCCGGTGTTGGGGGCTGTTGTGCGGGTGTCACGCAGCGACCTGTCGCCGCTTGTTGTTGGGTTGCGGCAGCAGCAGCCGCTACAGCAGCTGTTGTTCCGCCAACTGAACCAGCAAACTGTTGTTGTTGTTGTTGGGCGTTCACCTGTAGGAAGCCTCCCGTGTGCCGAACAACTGGGGCTTTTCCCGGCACCAGATGCGTAATTTTGACGGCTTTTCGGCCCTCCTCGGTGAAGATATCACGGAACTGATTAAGGTAGAGGTGAACGTTGCACAACGATCCCAGCCGAAATGTGCATTGCGACCGAGTTTCACCAGACTGTGTTGCCAGCACCCCATAGTACTGTTCATCGACAGGCGCTTGCAGGATCGATACTTTCGTCACCCGATCACTGGGACTCGCCTGCGTCGGTGTCGTTTCCATGATGTACTCTTGAACCAAGCGCATTGACAGATCGGAAGGGATTTCCGGCCGAGGAATAATCTTGGCAAATTTAGGTACGTCAATTTGCGCCGGGACTAGCGCATCCGGTGCTTCGTGCTTAACTCGGCTCGGCGGCGGTTTAGCCTTTTTCTTACGCCGCTCTTCCAACCTGGTAACAAAGTCGAATAAAGGCGGATGTTTCGTAGGGTGTCTCTTGCGTTTCGGCTGAATTAAGCCGGTCATGAGTTTCTGCTTGTATTGAAAATAGTTGTCGACGAGCGCTACCGATATATCCGGCTCTAGACAGATCGGCTCTGCCGTCGCCATCACGACTTGTGCCTCCAATTGCAGCTGTTCCTCAGGCGACCATCCACCAGCCATCTGCTGGACATCGCTAGCCACGAGCAGATTACTTGGCTGCAATAGCGTATACTGAATGTTCGTCGGTGTCTGTAGGTGATTATGTACACTTAGCGGCAAACTACCGCTATGGAACAGCTGCGAATGCCCTAGTGAATCGAGTAGCTGCGCTAGCACTGGAGGTAGAAGGCCCTGTTCAACTTGCTGTAGAAGATCATCCTCGTACGGACTACGTTCCGCGCCGACCGCTCGGCCGGGAAGACAGAGCGTGTAGCCATCTGGGAAGAGGTGCAATTCTAACAGCTGAAGACGGTCTCGCTGTACGAGCTTCTCAAGTAAATGAGTTCCCGGGGAAAGAAGACGCGACCGGCTTTGCAGTCGCTTCAACTCGGTCTGATAGAGTTCGGACAGCTGCATCGACAGATGACTCCGTTGTGACGAACGTTCTTTCCAACGACTGGTGCTCCCATGTGAACTGTGCAGATCGCACAGCGCGCCTGCTAATCCACAGAACGGGCATGGGCGGTCCCGATCCTCCGCGCATATTCCGGAAGATGACGACATGGCCTAGAATAGAGAAACAGATTCGACAGGTACAGCAGCAAAACCAAAAAAATGTCAGAAATAGTTATTTTTATTGTTTGATACAAACTAGTGCACATTTTCAATGGGGAGTTTATTAAGCGCTGCATGTCAAATTTTTAACACACAATGCTATATGTTATTGTTTGGTAAATGTCACGACAGACGTTAGTAGTCGTATGTAAGTACAATTTTTAAGCACACAAAAACGTATTAGCATCAAAATGTTCTTTAGAACTTTGGATAGAAAAAGCCATGTTGTGGTGTAATGTCTTACGCATTCGTCTGTGGTTGCAAACGAGCGCAGTGAAAGAAAGCGAAATCCTGTATTTTTAAAATAAGCACATTAAAAAAAAAGATCGACCAAGACTGCTACAGCTAAAAAAGCGGCTGTCGTAAATCGGTTCATACAAATCGAATATACCCGCTTGATCTCAATACATATTAAGATCGCCTACTTTCAGAGTTACACTCGCATACTTATGACTATACCGAAAAATAACAGATTGCAAATTTGAACAACTAATTCAGGTAGTATCGTACTTAAAATTGAAGTAGTAAATTATTAACTATATTGATCACAATTCTTTTTTGCAAACCCATGTAACTGCACTAAGTTCCAGCGCTACAGTGCTCTTTTATCCTGTCGGATCTTGCCCGATGTCCCCCCCAAACCTTTACGAAATTAAGTCAAACACTGTCCCAAAGTATCCGCACGATCTACTGCCGATGATACAAATTAAGACACGTAATGTATATATAGTATAGAATTAGATACATCCGCACACATTCAGTTTTGGACGTTTACCGATAGTCAGATATACGTGTCATTTATTGCGATACTTACCATTAGCACTCCAAATATACAATAGTTAAAGCATTAAATGAAAAATATATTCAACTAGTTCCTATGTACTCACAATCAGTCAGTAATCTCCGATCTGCGATGGAAGCTAAATAGTGCTAATATACATATATATTAGGCAAAGCAGACTAAATGTTTTCTGCTCATGGGCGTTATTTGTAAGATCAACTATTGAAGCATTCACACAGAAGGCTGAAACTACACTCGTGCTGGAGTAGTTAGAAGAGTATTCTACACGTTTTACTTGAAATTAGTAAATGCATTTAAGTCGTCATTCTTTTTTTGCCTTGCAACTTCAATTCAGGCGATTATACGATCAACTGAGGACGTTGTGATTCATCGTTGATTGTTTGCTATTTCGGATAAAGTCAGCCGTTCGTCTTCCGGACGAAGCTTACTTGTTGTAAGCTCAAATCCCTGTAGCTATCGACAAGAGTCAATCACTCGATTAACAGGCGTCATGATCACGTCTGCATAAATCTATGAATGACGCCTGCAAAGATCGACTATGTATAACAGTATATAAGTATAATTTGGCGGACACCCCTTGCCAATTTCGGCGCAAGTAACTAACGTGACAATTTATTTAAGAATCTCAAAGTTGGCCTTTTCTGGTTTAAATCACCATATTAAATTCGCTTACCTAAATAATAACTGCATACTATTATAACTTAAAATCGATTAAGTTATATGCATATAGGCGCTTCCCACCTATCCGTTTGGAATAGATATGTAGTAACGGGATCACAGAATCATTCGACGTTCTATTTTTAATCAAATTTGCTCTATAGCAAACATAGCAACTTAGATTACATTGACGTCGTTAGATAACCGTCGATTCCGCCTAGCTGAGCGATTTCGTCAATAGAGAAGACGATCCCATCTGCTAGAGTATCCTATTCTGCAAGTTAATTCCTTGTTGTTTACGGTGACTTTCGTTTCGGTTTCGTGAACAAAAATAGAAAACCGGCCTACAGACGGATTGCATACTTCAAGAAATTTACGAAGCTGCAAGAAACTTTTCACTAAAGTATGAAAGCTCGACATAACTTATATTTCGAACGCTATGACAGGGTTTTTATCATGCAGATACTGCAAGTTAACTTTCTCATCGTTTTACGTGGCATAATGCTTACTCTGCGAGTCCTCTGACAACTTTTTCTAAGGTTAATGGTCTCAAGGGTGGTTTTGCGCACAATTATTTCACTTTTTCTATTCTGTAAATGTATGTCTGTATAGTGTATAATAAAAAAAGGAAAAAAACTATCGAAGAAAACGTATTTAAGAGGATATCAAATTGAAATCGCGCTGACCATTTGAGATATTCAGTGAGGTTCACAATCTGTAGCAGGCCCAGCGACTCCAACTATTTAGCGGAACTAAGGATTCAAGCAAGTTTAACTTGCAACTATATGTTTCCAACGAGAGAACTGCGAAGTAGTTGCCCAAAAGTGAGTGCAGTAACGACGATTGTAATAATCATCGCGACGAAACATTGTATATAAAACAAAATATGCATATGCCTTATAGAAAATTCACGCAAAAAGCTCATTGGGAGCGCACTGCGGCCACGCAAAAAGAATTTCAGTGATCACGTCAGCTTTTTTGGTTGTGGTTGCTAATTTTTTAACTGATTGAACCGGTACAAACTGTTGTTTTATTAAAGGCAAATTTACCCAAGGGTTCTACCAGCGTCCTCGTTTTTGAAAAAAATAACTTCAATCACTAAGCACCGTAAATCAGTGCACTTCAATCCTTCTACTTATTGTTCTCCCATCAAATCTAATAAGCTTATAATTTGGCGAAAATAGTTATTCAGTCAATTTGCTTATGAAACGAAATTCAATGAAAATGGCCTAACTAGTAAATGACGGAGCCATTCTCTAGGATAACGAGACTTACACCGCAGAAAGCTCAACATCTCCGTTAGTATCAGATAATTCTTAGTGAACTAGTCGAAAGCTAAACTAGTTGCTAAAACGTTAAGGTAGAAAAATATTGGTTTACCAATCTTTATCTTAAGTCTTTTCTAGTCAGCCCACAACGTGCGCCAAGTAACATATACTCTAATACATAATTCTGTTGAAATCCTACCTACAGTCACCTAGTGTTTTTATGTCCTAATACATGTGCAACTAGCTCTTGCTTGTTCGAGCTATCACAATTATCAAGCATACTAATACATGAAAATCCTGGCTCGTATTTCTTAAATTATGTTCAATACTTTTGTAAAAAAATATCAGCATAGCCATTGTTTTTTGAACAACGTTATCAACAACGACAATAAAGAGTTGCTTAGTACGCATGCTCACTACGAGTCTTTCCAGCAACCTTTCGCAAAAACTATTTTTTCAGGCGTGTCCGGTAACGGACTTGAAGCCAGAAATGTTTACTTTTTGAACGCGTCAGGAAAGAGTTCCCACAAAGTGACAAAGACCGTAAACTCCCCTTTTCTAGGTACTGCATGATATATAGCATAAAGAACAAGGGCTTCGTGTGCACAATTTGCCTAATTCATACATGTGCTCGGAGCAGAAATTTCCATTTAAGATTGGTTCCTGAACCAGCGTCACCTACTGCATTAGGAAATTGTTGGTATGTATTATACCTGGGTTTAAACCGGTTTAAATAGCTGCTCCAATTAGGACCTAGCATCAACTCTTTTATGATCATGTTATTCATAAATGACTGTCTGCTACGATACGAATCGTTTTTCACTATAAATAATTGTAATAAATAGACATGTAGACAGCTGCATACATACAATTTAATAGACAAACATAGTTCACGCTAACGACCAAATGGGTGCAAGTGCATATGGCTGTTATTGGTCTTGTGCGGTAACTGCATCCGATTTCCACTCGGGGAACTAACGATGATTCTGGACCCTTTTGATAGGAACCATTCAGGCAACAACCTTTATATAGCGGTCATTCATTATCAGCAGATGTGTGCACAACTGACAGGTATCTTTGGGCATGTACAATTTCGCATTGTGCATAGACCTCGCTCCCAGAAACACGCACGCATGCGCACACAGATCCATAAGCTAATAGTCAATGAGTTAGAGATTCAATGCCGCAGACTTTTTTCCGTTAGTAGTTCAATCCGTATTCTCTGCTAGATACGAGTTACATATTTAATGCATTGTCCTTTAGCTTTCTTTGTCGCAAGAATAACTGTTCACATGATATTTAAACAAATCCCTCTATGACTACAGGGGTAAGCCTTGAATACCGCGTTGACGCTACGCTGGTACGAGTTGTATTTCATAAGAAATTCGCTTGGAGGAAAAATCACTCGCAGAGTAAGAGACCAATAATTCCGTCGGCGCTGCTGTGGCCGGGGGAAATGGTATCAGTACCTAGTTAAGTGGGCACTAAGTTTTAGCAGGAACTTGGCCTTTTCGTGAGGCTGGCGCCCTGAAAGGACATCCAATTATTATTTGTATGGTGGACATGAAGGCTTTTGTAGACACCAGAAGCCGAGACTTTTATAGCTTACTCTTTAAAAACACTAGATCTTCAATCAGCATACTAGCAGCTCCGTCTCTGTCCGTACTTGTAAGAACACTCATTCGTATTTTCTTGTTTGACTGAGACAGCTTAATGCCTTAATGGGATCTTGCTAGTGGGGCCCAATGCTAAACATGTCATATGCAAGAAGTGTAATATAAAATAACAAGTTTCCACGAAAAACTTAGCAAACCACGAGATCTTTGTCAGCTGGAGAACAGAATCCGACATGTTTTGATTTATACGCTGACAACTCACTCACCTCATTGTAATGGCAAAGCAGTCTTACTCTAGCTGCATTAAAGAAGAAAAAAAAAGAGAGAGAAAACAACTTCATTAACGCACCATCGCAATTAAATGCCCTGCTTATTCGTTCACTAGAAGCAACCGTCTAAATTTTTGCGTGTAGTTATCGTCAACCAGCTCCAAGATGAAGACACTGACTGCCATTCGCCAACAGGCTTTCTTCTATAGTCTAAATATAACGCCAAATTGCCAAAACTTGCCAAGACTGGCAAGAAACAATGGAACGAAATCATTTTTCCTTCACGGTAGGTTCCCGGTCTGATAGATCTGAAAATGGGCCCCTTTACCATCGAACAGTTCCTGACCTTTAGGGAATTCCAATTATACAACCTGCAAGATCTACCATTCGACCTAGCAAATCAGTAGAACAAGTTACAACCAGCTGACGGATTGCGAGTATCGTCATCAACGATAAACGAAACATCAATCTACAAGTTACATAGTGTTTTTACCTTGACTGAGCTTGATTCAGATTTAGCACGAGCTTCCTATCTCGTCAATCCTTGATACGTTTAAATCGTGTTGATATTGAAAGGCAATCCGAACGAAATATCGTTAGACGTTTATCGCTCTACCTTTAACTAAAAGTAGAGCGATAAACGTCTAACAATATCGAAATTTCGGATTGAATTATTGTTGTTTTACGTGGGTATACGCTGTAATCTATTACTGTTGTGACGTTCGACCATCGTGGGTCGTAGATATATTTAATTCTAAATTGGAGTTCATGCAGTTGGTCATCTTTTCTAGTACTACCGTTAGCCCCGTATAGTAAATCTTCACTCGGTGAATCTTTGTAGGATTTTTAAACTGTTCCCTGTACATTTCAGAGGCCCTTCTCACTCGGGTGTGTCGGGCCTATGACCATGATATTTTGATTTTTTCTCCCGTTTTCACATTGTGTCTTCCGTTGAACGTAAGCACCACTCTACGAATGGGAACGTCCATTTTGTGTTCCCATAGTGGCAAAACACCAGAGCACAGTAATTGTACACATCTGACAGACATAAGTCTTCAATCATCGATACGGACATACGATGTCCATAAAATGTCCATCTTTCTGACTGAACAATCGTCATCATCTCAATCATCAACATCAGCTCATCTCTCGTTGGTGTCGTTTGTTTTGCTTCGATTTATTTGCTTTCATTCGACCTCGGTCTCAGTCTGAATTTGGTCAACTTACCGGCTGCACTCAGCCGCTATCCATCGTCGGTCCTGATCGAGTACGCACTGGCTATGGGTCCGCACGCACTGGCCGTCAGTCGTCGTCGTCGTCGCTGCTGCTGCCGCCGTCGATCGGGCTGTACGCGGCTCACGTGTCCCAGGATCTCACCGGAAGGTTCAACATTTTCATTGTTGTCACCGCGACCACTACCCCACCGCCAGCCTGCGCCAACTAGCCTACCGAGTAGGCAACGAGTGAACGACCTATTCGAACCGCTGCTTCTTCTTCCGTGGCTGCTGCAGATGTTGCTACTATCGCGGCCTGCCCTGCCGCTCCAGCATTACCATCAGCAGCAGCAGTACGAGTAGCACATTTCACATAACGCACGACACACACACACACACCCACCACACTCTGTACTACCGCTGCCCCGTCCGTCCCTCGTATTCGTCGCCGCCGAACACACAACACAAACAACACAGACAGACAGCAGCAGCAGCAGCAGCAGCACAACGACGGCGGCAGACACCACGACACTGCTGCTGCTGATTCACTTGCTTTACTTTTGCCGCTACTCTTCTTCTGCTCCTTAGCACAGCAGGCAGCGCTGCTGCTGCTGCTGCCAGCGGCAACAGCAATACGATCCAAACCGCACAGCACAAAATAACACCAGCAGTAGCAGCAGCACCGCCGACGACAACAACAATAACAACAACACCAGCAGCAGCAACAACAACAACAATGATTCAAGCAGGCAGCAGTAGGTCTCGCTCGGTTGGTCGTCGCCTGTCTGCGTCTTCGCGATCGCCAGCAGCCCTTCCGTCCGTGCAGCAGCAGCAGCAGTCGTCTTCGTTCGTTCCGTTGCCGCTCGTCGTTCCTCACTGGCCGCACTGCTTCTGCCGCAGAGGGCTGCCAGCTGGCTCAACCCATCCACTGCTACCAATACAACTCTGTATAGATCGCTGTATAGACTGTGATACTATAGACTGCTGTTAGCAGTGTGTGCTCGTGCTGCTGCTACGGCGGCCTACAGTCACAGCAGCGGATCTCTTTCATCTGCAGCCTCAGAGAATTTCTAAACGACGGAACGACACGGGACGGAGCAACAGCCGTCGTACTAGTAGCAGCAGCAGCATCAACACTCATAGAATCAAGTGCTGAACGAGTTTCGATCGCGCGCGGACGGTGGCGTCGGCTGATCGGTTGACGTCAGGACCAAGTCAACGACAACGGAAACAGCAACGGCCGCCTTTAAGAAAAGCAATAGCACCGCTGTTACGTATCTCTCAGCTCTAGCCTACCCGTGATAGCATAAAAATACTGTGTTTAGTTACTGTTTCGACCAGCGCGAAGAAGAGCCTCCTTCCAAACGTGTGTCACAAACACCAGTACAGTTATAGCAAACCGAAGAACATTATATACGATATATGCACAATGGCACAATTTTTACGGAAATTTGCCCCACAAGAAAGTTTTTGTTCAGTACGAAGCGAATGAGACAGAGTCAGAGAGACGACACATCTGGAAATTGTGTAAGGACGAAGCCCAAGTGCGCGCACCTCATAGCTTCCGCAGTAGTGTACAGGGGTAATCGCAGTAGTCGACACAAACCGCGTTTCGGTTAGCGTCGCTCGTATCGCGTCATGGTTCTTGATTTCCAGAGGGAAAAGCGGCTCGCTTTTCAGGGCCTGCTGCGCTTTCTACCGGCACAGTGTAGTTAAAGGCCATCCGGTCAACGAATGGCGAAATTGCGACAGCAGTGAATGTTTATATCGACAAATGGATCGAACGTTTGAGAAGCCAACACAGAATACATAGCCCATCAGACAGCCGACGACCTCACAGCCGTACACATAGACCACACAGACCGAAAATGAAGACTACAACTGAAGTTGTGTTGTGGTTCCTCTAAATCTTCCTCTAAGCAGAGCAATCTTCAGAACAATACTAACTAGTTTTTTTTGACTCCTGTCGTTGACAAGCCCGCGAACAAGATCAGGGGATCAGGTAGGTTGGATTGGACTTGTAGAAAAAACCTCTGGTAGCAGTTCCCGCTGTCACTTTCTGCGCTTGATAGTCAAGACGGAATATAGTACAATGGGACAGTTTGACACTGACCGGTCAGGTCAAGTCAGGTGATGTGTTTATGAATTAAAAATGTAAACAGAGAGATTATTAAGTAAAGAGTAAAAAATGTATGCTCAGACACTATCCAACTATATGGCTTAAAATGCTCTTTGAAGTTGAATTACATTTAGAGGAACCCAGTGCCTAGCACAGTAAACAAAAATCTAGTTGTGATCGACTCTATTAATTCAATGTAAGCGTGACTTGTCAACCTTGGCGTTTGTGATTATGGTCGGTATTTTTATATGGCAGAATCCATCCATTAATCATAAAGCGCGCTTCCAGCATTGCCACGCGGTTTTACAGACGAAGGTGATGTACACCCGTGGTGCTTTGTTCGCTCAGCATTCACGTTTAGATAACTACAAGATAGAAAAGAGATGAATAAGTTGATAAAAAATACGTTAGTTGCACGAAGTTCTGTATAGTGAAAAGCAAACGGTGTCCAATAGTAAGTCCGTAACATCTTTAGAAGCTAAGGTAGTTGTGGCGAAATTGAACTCGACTATCTGTGTAAAAAATATCTCTTCCATAACAAGTCTTTGTTACTAATGTAGCTTCTTTTGCTAAAATTACCTGTTGGGCTAATTCTGTCAGTAATTACAAAGTGTGAATCACCTGATGATACCCACCACCAAAGAGAAAAGCAGATTTTGATCAAGGTTAGAGAAACCATGCAAGGTTTTGTTCGACATTCGTCGCTGCTTTAACTTTATCAGATTTATTCAGTTGTAAGAGAAATTATTCTAAGAAGCTATTTTTGATCTTCGCACAGCTTTATAGCGTTTGCAACGTTTTATTAAAAATGAAAACCACCAACATTTTTTATGAGTATACTTACCTGTGGATGCGTCATAAAGTTAATTAACGCACCTGTTGCATCACCGCACATGTGTACCGTTTTCAAAATGTGTTTTCAGAAAAAGATGGGACGCTCTCGATCGCGTTCGCGCGAGAGGCGTCGCTCCCGGTCCCCACGCGACCGCCGACGGTCGCGTTCAAGGGATCGGAAAAGAAAGTCTCGGTCGCGTAGCAAAGATAAAGATAAGGACATTCGCGACAGGCGAAGGGATCGTTCAAGGGAACGCAAACGTTCGAGGTCCAGGAGTCGGGACAGGTAGGAACATGAAAATGAGTCAGTCGTTTAGCTGTAGTTAGCAATTAAGAACCTGGACCTACTGCCATTTAGCTAATGTGAAGATAACTGTAACTAAGTGCGGTGGCAAAAATGGATAAAGCGCTTTTGATACTACACGCCTATGTAGTGTGAATGGCATTAAATGTGCTTTAGTTTATTTTTTTAATTTTTGACTATGACATTACGTTATAATTCAAGCTTATATATATATATATACATCTTGATGATATATTCGGTAGAAGAAAAATATCAAAGTAAGTTAGTGCATCTTGTAGTCCGAAAATCAGGCTGGTCAACAAACGTATAATGTACGATAGCAGACGACAAAGGAGTCATCACTAAACTCACGTGCACAAAAAACAGTTGGACTTCGATGGCCATCGATGAAATAAATGAAGCCGAAGCTGGGTTACGTAAAGATCACGTATAGATAAGAGAAAGAACCCTCAAAATAGATATACTTACAAACGTGCTGTTCATTATCGTAAAGGAGCTCACGATACAGCACAATTAACAGCTCTCGCTTTACAACGTATTATTATGTTCGCGTTTATCAACAGTTTATAAGCAATTTTTTTCACATATGCAACCTTCAAGTCTGTGTTTTTAGTAAAGACTTGGAAAGAAAAGGAACCGAACAAAAACATCATGATGATAATCAATGAAGCAATATTGGTACTTGTAAAAGGAATAATTTTCAACCGAAAGTGTTTTTTTGTCGCACAGTTTTGTTCATTGAACGAAGCGAATCCACAAAAATACTCAAAACCAGTAAACGAATTTTGGCGATTACGCAGATAGGATCTATATACAACCACTTCACTCGCTTTGTGGGAGAAAATAGGCTCGCAACTGAGTAACAAGAAGAGCTTGTCTAAAGTAGAAACTATAAAAAGTTGGCCCGCTTTAATTGACACTGTTATTCACTAAGATCGAGAAGTGAGGCAGGGGGCACAATGATATGAACCAATTACTTTTCAATCGATTTTAGGGTTCACCAAATGATTACTATTATTTAGCTTCTTCGAAAAATAATGGTTATTTTTATTTGCGGCTCCGCGTTTCTAATTTTTCGTTTACTGTGGTTAAATTTTTAAATTGTTACAAAGCTCTACAAGGTCGTATTCAGTGCTTTCTTCGGATGACAAAATCGTGCCTTGAATCTGGTTTTCACAGGTGGGCAAATCTGGTAAGTCATTTATAATTTTCTTCGTACTGAAATCAAGAAGCTCCCGCAGAAACCGTGGAAAAACTGTGGCGTGTACGATCAGAACCCTATAGCTAAGGGTACTACTGAAAATGCATGCTAAAACCTAGTACTTTTAACCTCAAAAACGGACCTTGTTGGATTTTTTTAGTTTATCGAGGAATGCCTTGAACCTTTATCTAAAAGGAGGCAGGATCAACCCTTTTTCCTCAGATATTTAGTTCTATCCGTAAACGGGACACATTTTCGGGGTTGTTTCCGCAATGGCTTGAATTCGCGAAAAGTCGGTGTGGTAAATTTACTTCTGTTTCCCTTGACGTACAAATATATGTAGTCTAAACTAAAATATATGAAGTCTTGTGGGCCTGACAGACTCAAACAGAATAGTTTCCTAACGTTATGTACCATTGAGCCACCAATAAACGAGAAATTGGAAAAGCAAAGCGATAAACAAAAACTCCCATTACCTTCTAAACAATATGATGCAATAGGAGATTTTGTAAGTCTTTCTTTGTAATTTTTTTCATGCTTAAACGCACATTGTGTTTTTCATCCATCTATTTCAGGCGCCGTGAGCGAAGTCGTGACAGACGTCGGTCCCGCTCTCGTTCGCGCGATCGGAAGCGATCAAAAGAGCAATCTCGTCGGAGTCGCACGAGAAGTAAGAGTCGTTCTCGCTCGAGGTCACGAAGCGGCGATCGAATATTGCAAGCGACAAAAATGCACGACCCCGTAGCAACGGCATTGGCTATCCTCGCCCCGGTAACCATGCCCTCGTCTACCAATGCTGCTGGTCTGTCGGTGACAACGAACAGCGCCATACTTCAGCAGGTACCTTTACCGCCGGCTCCACCGAAAGAACCCGCGCACGTGCTTGAAGACTTCGGCTTGCTCGATAAAGGTTTGTAATGCTTCTGCTGATATCATCAGTACACAGGCATAACTACTAAATGCATTTACATAGGTGGATAATTAGAACCCTAGAATTATAGACCTTCCTCTATTCATTTGGCTGTCAGATTCGAAGCAGCAGAAGCTCGACGCCGAAATGAAGAAATTCCGTGAGCGTATTGAACGTGAGCGTGCTGAAAAGAAATTGAAGGAGGTCCACAAGTTGAAAGAGGACACTGATACCATCGAAATATTGGAACGGCAAAGCGAGGACGCCAAGACAAACGACAATAATGCCAAAGAGGGCTCCGATTCGGCAGAACCTGCACCACCGGCAAAGACCCCATATAAACCCCCTCCGGGACTGGCGCTTATTGATACCGATGAGGAGGATAATAATGATGACGGAGATGATGAGGACAGATCCAAGAAGAAGAAAAAAGAAACGAAAATGGAAGAAGATGACGATGACGATGATGGAGTCGACCCGTTAGACGCCTATATGGAGGAGGTGGTCAAAGAAGTATGCGTTTTATTATTATTAATATTATATTGTCTTTGTTGCATGTAGTATAAATTACCCTGCCATAATAAGTCCTTTTGAATTCATTTTTTTCATACATACCAATATTTATGACTATCGATCCTAGATTTTTGTTCGTAAATTTTAAGAATACATGTATAAAGTTCTGCGATATTATACTAAGATGTAGCCTGGGACGTAAAACAGTCCTCTCCGTGTCGCTGGCTATATGCTAAGTGCATTTAAGCTACCTAATCAGTAAAGATTAGGCATATTGAAGTCGACGATAAAATTCGTGGTAGTATAAGCCGACATACGTAATACGTTTCTTTGATAAAAAACGAATTCTTTTTGTGTTGCTTTGTTCATTGTTTGAGTCAGGTTCGTGCTATCACTAAAGCTGCTCCGAAACCACAGACGGCAACGAATAACCTGGTTCACGGCATCAAGGGAGGCCAAGCTGTAGTACTGACTGGCAAGCAAAAAGGGCGACCTAAAAGTGCTAGCGGTAATTCCGGAAAGGGTGATATAATGGAACAGAATGAAGATGGTCTGGAATATTCCGACGAGGGCGAACAAGAGGATCTACAGCAAGCAATGGATTCGTATTCCTCCGCCACGCTCGGAAAGGTAATAATTACCTTAGTATAACACATGTCATTTACTTGAGAGAATTTTTTTGTGTACTTTTTATGTCCAGGTATATGTTTGAAATGAGCAGCCTGAATTCACTCCTTATGGCATTACGAGGTCAACTCATTATTGATTCATTTTGTGGGTTGGTTTTTTTTGTCGATAGAATACTAAAAGTATTTATTCATTCGTAACTTATTTTTCCAGATCAAGAAACAAACAACTATCAGTTTAGATGATATAACGTATCAGCCATTTCGGAAAGATTTCTATATCGAAGTCCCTGAGCTTGCGCAAATGACCCAAGCTGAAGTGGAGGCTTTCCGAACAGAGATGGATGGTATTACGGTGTGTAGAGCCCAAAAATCAGATTAATATAAATATACATATCATACATTATACGATCATTGTCTGAGGCTTATCCGATATACTAGTAATACAATTTCGGTGAGCTTAAGCGTAATTTAGTGTTTTTTAGGTTAAAGGTAAGAACGTCCCAAAGCCCATCAAGGCCTGGCCCCAAGCTGGAATCAGCAAGAAAGTTTTAGATGTTTTGAAGAGGGCTAATTTTGATAAGCCAACACCTATTCAGGCCCAAACGTTACCCGCCATTATGTCCGGACGAGATCTTATTGCTATTGCAAAAACAGGTAAGTGAAATAAACTACTTTGAATTGCCTCTTTATACGCTTGAAACCTAGCCTACTACTTGCTTATTGTTAATATCATATTGCTTTAAGCTTACCCCATAAAAAAAGACATCGTGTTGAGTTAAACGCATTCATAAAAGTCTTTAGAAAGTTTAAAGAAAAATCAGTTTGAGAAAAAAAAATCTAATATCAGAGACATTTTTTCAAACTACCCAGAAGCTGTTCCGTTGCGCTCCTGGTATCTGCGATAGGTCATAGAGCTAATGTGAAAGTACCGTACCCGTTGATACTGGCACCTGTGTGCAAGTTCCTGTGTGGCAAGAAATACCTAACTCTTTAGTTGCACATAAACCTCCAAAGCTTAATATAAATTAATTTTGCACTCTTTGCGGTTGTCAGGTTCAGGAAAGACGCTAGCGTTCCTCTTGCCAATGTTTCGGCACATCCTGGATCAGCCGCCGCTCGAAGCTAACGATGGCCCGATAGCAGTGATTATGACTCCCACGAGAGAGCTGGCTATGCAAATCACAAAGGATTGCAAAAAGTTTACTAAGGCTTTAAATCTTCGCGTTGTATGCGTCTACGGTGGAACAGGTAAGCGATAAAAAGGAGATGTTTACTATTTGATACAGTTGAATAAATATAAAAATATACGGCTAGTCGGGTGAAAAGAGATAATTGTAAATGAAAACTAATAAAAATTCACTAACGTGGTACAAAAAAAATACTGTCTAATTTATTTTCTTAGGCATCTCGGAGCAGATAGCAGAATTGAAACGTGGTGCTGAGATTATAGTCTGCACACCGGGTCGCATGATCGACATGTTGGCCGCCAACAGCGGTCGCGTCACGAATATGCGCAGGTGCACGTACGTGGTGCTTGATGAAGCTGATCGTATGTTTGATATGGGTTTCGAGCCTCAAGTAAGGAATATTTCTAGAGTCAATAATCCTTCGAAAATTTCACGTTTTTTTATGTCCAGTAATAACTTATGTATGGACAGAAACAATTTTCTTTGCCACAACATATATCCGTTATAGGTGCAGTAATGTGTGTGACATTGAAGCTAGCATATTTATTTGCTAATAATTTAGAGATTTTTAAGATATGGTAGATAGAAGAGCTGTGCTATTGTTTTTAGTAACATGTCGATCACGAATTAAACTTACTCGTGATTTTATTGAATTTTCCACTTGGCAGGTTATGCGTATTATTGACAGCATTCGGCCAGATCGGCAAACGGTTATGTTCTCAGCGACCTTCCCCCGACAAATGGAAGCTTTAGCTAGGCGAATACTATTAAAGCCAATCGAAATACTTGTTGGCGGGAGATCAGTTGTCTGCAAGGAAGTCGAGCAGCACGTTCTTATTTTGAATGAGGAAGACAAATTCCTCAAGCTTCTTGAAATACTCGGCAAATACACATCTCAGGGTAGCGCAATTATCTTTGTCGACAAGCAAGAGCATGCTGACGCTTTACTCAAGGATCTCATGACTGCATCATACAATTGTTCGGTGCTCCATGGAGGAATCGATCAGTTTGATCGAGATTCGACGATCGTCGACTTCAAAAATGGCAAATTTAACGTTCTGGTCGCGACATCCGTTGCGGCCCGAGGCCTGGATGTGAAGCAGCTTGTTCTCGTAGTCAACTATGACTGTCCTAATCATTACGAAGATTACGTGCATCGCTGCGGCCGAACAGGCAGGGCAGGCAACAAGGGCTTTGCTTACACATTTATTGCACCTGACCAGGAGCGGTACACCGTAGACATTTTGAAGGCGCTTGAGTTGTCGGAAGCACCGGTACCAGACGAGCTTCAGAAGCTGTTCAATACTTATAAAGAGAAAATGGAAGCTGAGGGCAAGAAAGTCAAAGGGTCATCTGGTTTCTCAGGCAAAGGCTTCAAATTTGATGAGAGCGAGGCAAACTTTACTAGCGAAAAGAAAAAGTACCAGAAAGCCATGCTAGGTATGAACGATTCGGATGATGATGACGCGGAAGATTCGATTGATCAAGATATCGAGACGATGATGGCCCCGAAAAAACGTGTTACTGAGACAAAGGGTCCCGCAGGAGGACCGCCACCCCCTCTGCATGGCCAAACGCATCCATCAGCAGCGGAGGCAAGTGTTCCGCTGGTCCCATCGCAACCCATAATTCCTGCCGTCCTTCCAACAGATCCGTTGGAAAAGGCGAAGTTTTTGGCTAGACGCATTAATAAACAATTTTCCCAAGAGAACCGATCGGATGATCCTAATGGACCTCGTCCAGGAGGCGCCGCTCCTAACAGCAGTATTGCTGCTCAGATAGCTCGCAGTATCGCTGAACAGAGGTGAGTACAGTGAAATTTAATTTTTTTTCCTTATTTTCATGGCGAAATAGATTTCGAATGGGCAAATGCGTTTTACCTAGCCATAGGAACGGTAGCAATAATATTCGATATCTGCTAAATAAGTGGAAAAACGTGGACCTAAGATAGCGAAAAGCTAGCTACTACTACTACCAAAGATAATAGCTGGCGTTTTAAACGTTTTTCAGAGCGGAACGTCTGCACATCAAGCTTAACTATACGCCTAGTGGAGAATCAGATCCTTTGATTACCAGTGAACAAACAACATTCAGGAAGTATGAGGAGGAACTCGAAATCAACGACTTTCCACAGCAAGCAAGATGGAAGGTTAGTTGACGATTACTGTGTTGTAGTGTTACTAATGAGCACGGCTAGCGTTTTAGCTATATGTAGTGCCTCTCGAATTTTGATTCGAGAATTCGATTTCATGAGTCTAAGATGCATACATATGAAATCATATTAATGGTGCACTGAGAGGTAAACAGAAACGAGACGAGTCGGACATTGCAGCACTCTGCTACAATGCTAAATAAGACTAAAACACCACTCTGTCACCTTCAGGTAACGTCTAAAGAGGCTATCGCACAGATCGCCGAATACTCAGAGGCAGGATTGACCGTTCGTGGTACGTATTTCCCACCCGGCCGAGAACCACCGGAGGGCGAACGCAAACTGTTTATCGCGATCGAATCCCACGACGAAATGTCCGTCCAAAAGGCGAAGTCAGAGATAGTGCGTCTTATCAAAGAGGAGCTCGTCAAATTGCAGCATTCATCGTACCAGCCTATGAATAGAGGGCGCTACAAAGTCCTTTAAAAATGAAAGTTTTAAGCTCGTCAAGCTACGCGCTTGATGTGCTGATGTGGACCGTAGAAGCAAATCTTAAAAAGTCATCTTTTAACGTTACATTGATTATGTGTATTACCGAAAAGATGAACCTATTTCTTTTTCTGCAAAGAAAAGTCTGGCAGAATATAGCACGCGTATAAACTCTGATAGTATAGCGTATTTATACAGCGTTAAGTTAAGCATCGCGTTACTCGAAGCAAACATATTACAATGACACGTCGTCAAAAGAAAGTAATGTGAACAACACATATGTATTGTTCTGACGACTCGAAATTACTAAATGTACCTATGCACATAATAATTTCAATTAGTTATAATTAAAGTAGTTAATTATTTTACGCCGTTAGCGTTACAAGGCTGCTGCTTAAAAACTACGTACGAATTGTGAGGCTGTTATCTTTGTGTGATACTCAGTTCCGCATCAGCGTTAGGCAGCCAGCGGCGTGTATAAGATATCAAGACAGCTCTCATTGATTCTTTCAGGTAATATACGTTATCATATTTAATATTTAACCGAACCCATTTAACACAACAAGGCTGATAAGGAAATTCAGTAAATATTGATAATAAATTTCAATAAGGCATTGTTTCGAACACAATGAATTTACTATAAAAAAAACTTCTCCTTTATGTGCTTAATGTAGTACTTCAGCTAGATTAGCTGTATAGTGTTTTATGAACCTTCATTCAACCTCGATAGAATTTTCCTATGAGTATTAGTTTTCTAACTTGTAGTTCCTTGAACAAAACTTTTCAACTTACAACTGTCAAATTAACGCCTGGCTGCAGAAAGCAAACACTTAAACTTCGAAAATGCATTACTTGAGAGATCGTAATGAATTTAATTTAAAACGAAACGTCACGTGTATGGGCTAGCATTGGCCTCTTAACAATTCTATTAAAACATATTGTGCCACTTTAGCAGGGCAACACATTATTTTGTGAGAGCAGAAACGGGCATTGTAGAATATGTGCCACAGATTTCTGAAATAGTGTGCACAGGTAGACATAAGAAGGAATCTTGAAGACCGTGATCACTACCATCATAGTCTGATTTAAGAGCTATGTTTAAGATTCGATAGTACTCGGATGCACATACCGAACTGAGTTAAAAGTGAGCAATTATTATGCTGGCCTTTAATTTCTAATATTGCCATGTTATACAGGATATTGTCTATCGCCAAGATCAGGTAATGCTAAAGTCGTACTTTTACCTTTACAGAAATTGACTAGACATAAAACACATGAGTGTGTAGAGAACACATCGTTTTTCTTTCCCGCGAGGTGTGTACCTGTCTAGAATTTTTACGGCACGTGACAATTGATATTCTCATATACCTGTATTAAAGGTTAAAGCAATAAAGTCCAGAGTGCTCACTGTTCAATATAAGCTCGCTTTTATCAGTAGGAATTTGTCAGTTTATGGGAATAAGGTCTCTCTGCTTTCTTCTGTAGTTTTTTGCACCTATATTAAGCTATCAGTGTCTGTTTATTGGAAAAAGTACACCCTTTCGAGCGCGCTTTAAAAAGGTTTCATTCTCATTGAAACCTAAACTATAGCTTTTTAACTTAGAATTATAGATACTCTATTACGACAAAAATAAATCATGATCAGATCCGGTCGTACAATCTCACTAACTGCTACGCGTGTAACTGTACGCATATTTTATGGTTGACCGAAATTTTAATTAAATTACTATATTATCATTGCATATAACTACAGTTAGGAAAGTGACATCAGCATTAACAGGAATAGTTCGATGGAAAGGTAGATAGTTGTACTGGATGCGTCAGGCGTTACTAGAGTCTAAATAGCTTAAAGCGAAGAAATTTTTTATAGAAGTGGTTATTAGCATTCTAAATTACACTGTCTATACAAATCATGACTCCATTATGATTCCTATCTAACCCTAGCGAAAAGATTCAAGTGAAATATTAAAATGTCATGCCTTGTTGAGGTCACATTCGCCTATGCGATATATAAATCACGTAAACATCGGGCAATCCGTACCGCTGGGCAATCAAAAAGTCCTAAAATGTGAAAACACCGAAAAATTAACACAGGCCTTAGATATGGCCAATATAAGGTTTTCATAGATAATTTAACACTTGGTTTTGATATAATAGGCAAAATAAGGCAAAAAAAAAGGAAAAATAAAGTTCGGTTGTGTGTGTTCGATGTGCTACTAATCACTGCTGTTTCATCGCGTTTTGACCTGATGCATCACCATTATATGGCAGAACAAAAAAGGCTTGACAATATCTTAAAATTGTTCCAACACAATCCATTTCCAGAGAGAAAAATGATTTTAAAATAGTTTCTCATTGAATGATGAGAAACTATTTTGACATTGTAGTTCAGCTTTTTCCAACATGTTTCCCAGCTTGACAGACTAAACTGACAGACGAGAACGTGAAGGAAGGATCGATGACGATTGTCGCAAAACAACGAAACCGTAAAATGGGCAATCTGTGAACTTTTTTCGACCATAGTTCACTACAGGAATAAATATAGTGTTGGAAATGTGGTAGAAGCTGAAAGACCGACGTAATGCAATACAATCAATTGTATGCAATGCCTTGCGTTAGACTACATATTTTTACGTGACAACCTGTTGCCAAAATCCAAGAAGTATGTTTGCAAGAACTATCCCGTTGATCGACCAACCATCAACCAACAATCGAATTTTCTATTGGGAAGCAGAGTAACATTCTACTGGCATTCCATTTTTCCAACCATATACCTGGAATAAGACCGAAAACATGAAGTGTACGGTAAACCTGCCTTGCGATTTTACTTTGTCTCAGGCATGTACGAATCAAGCTGATTTCGTGCATTTCTATAATACTTTAGTAGATTTTACTCCGTATTTTCGGGTCGGATTGTACTAAAGAATCAAAAAGACTAAAAAAAAGCTGGATTCAAAACTTAGCTCATATTTTTGGTTGGGGCTTAGACTAAAGGCAGAGTATACAGTAAGATCATTCCGAATATATTAAGGATAAGGAGTAGATAGTCTTCAGTTTTTTCAAACGTAGCGGTTCAATGGGTTGATGTTATAAACATAAATAGTTTACTCTGGACACAGATTTAAACAAATAGCAAAAACGTACCATCTTTAATCCAACGTAAATCGATTTCGCGACCATTAGAAGCATACTATGAAATAAATTAATGTCTGGTTTTAATAATTAATAAAAAAAAAATGATAAGTAGTTGGTTTCGATATTTTATTATATTATTGCTTTTCAGGCGTTTACTACGGTAACCTGTGGATAAGCCCGCATAAGATTCCCTTTAAAACGAGTCATTCTCCTTTATGGCTTGGCCAAATATTCTGTATGTGAAACAAATAAGGTTCTGCCGTATATTTGCTGGTCACCAACTTTGTCGGGCAAATGCTTATAGCACCCCCGTCCGAGATGATACGTAAATAATAATCCGAATGAATTGCAACCAGGATCAAGTCACAGCGTTTTAAAACAAATATTGTTTATCATCTATTCACAACATTTGTTATTGAAATCAATGCTCAAATATAGTGTTTGAAAGAATGTATACACACTTCACTATATATATAAAATAGTTATTGCAAAAGAGACCACGTAAAATCTATAACTCTTACTTCTATTGCAGATACATGTTTAAAATAGTCACCGTTCTGATCAATATACTATTGGTAACGATCGGCTATCGATTCACAAACTTCAACAAACGATTGGCCAATAGCAGCTCCTAAAGCTTCAGTGTCGTCAGTTTCTTTCAAGCTACGTAAGAAAAACTCGAGGACAAATATCAGGCCCGGGGGACGGGCAGAGTGTCTCATAAGACATCTTTGTCCGGCCCATCTGTTTGGAATCTTCCAAACAAGAAACGCTTTTAGATAATAAGTAGGTTCTCCGCTTTATTGAACGAAATTTTGCTGTCCAACCAATATCTTCCAGAATGCGAGGTAAAACAGACTATTATAGCAAATTCAAGTATTTGGCATCAGTCCATACACTATCAAAAACGAGCGGTCTAATTCATCTTTTGTTTGAAATGCCCCACCACACTAACTCCAGGTAAATTATATAATATTTTCATATAACATGTGTATTTACTGTTTCTCAGTGACTGCAATCATATTGAGTAATTGCTATTTAATTTGAATGTAGATTCACCGTTTGAAACAATAGTTTTTGAAGACTGTGCATTCTCTACATATTTTACTGAGTACTATCCGCAAAATTTGTTTTCTTTGGTTTGGATCAATTTCACTGATAGCATGTGTACCATGTTGCAACTGCTACACATGCTATCAGTTTTTCCATTTACGATGTTCTAAATGTTACGGACCCAATTTTTCGATACCAGGCTCATGACTCGCTTGTTTTCCTTATTTGTGGAATGTTCCGCTGTAACTCTTCAGTGATCATTCTTGGCTGGTGAAACTCTGACCTTTTTGGATTTTCCATAGTTGTCTATAAACATTTTCAACCGTTCCATCAGTTTCAAACTTATCTTTGTTAGTCGCGTAGGGGAATCTGTTTGAAGTTTTTGTTGAAAAGTTAATTTTAGTCTACTTCTTATTTCCAACTAGTGACAATCTGAAAAATAAACAATTAGAAGATTATGACCCACTAAATTGTGTATGTATCTTTTGGGGTAGCCTGTATTACAAAAAAAGATACAGCGAATCATATCGAAGCAATTGGATTAACTGATCTGATTTGGCTAGATGCCAAAGAAGGTCGATAGATTAGATTAATAAAAAACCGTCTAATATCTCGAATCACGGTTCTAAAGAAGTTACTCATGTAGAAACTGGGTACACTAATTCCCAAGTGAAATCCTATAATTGTCTGAAATACTGAGAAAAAAAATGTAGATCTCAGCTTATCATATTTTGACTACATATGTATAGAGCGCATTCTCACGGTTATTGAGGTAGAAAGCGCTTTTATTTAGCGTGTTGATCAGCCATCCCTCATAAGTAATCAACCTCCGCCCTTCTAATAAGACAACGTGTTTTTGTATGCGTTTTTAAAAAAGCACGTCTTAGGCATCACGAACTGAACTCAAGGTATGTTGTGAAGTTTTATTTACGGAAAGTTGTTTTTGAAATTTATAATACCAGTAAATAGGTAAGATGGTCTTAATTATTATAGCTGATGGCGTAGGTTGGTGGTAGATTTTTAACGTATTCTATAAGAAACAGGTGATGTATTCGTTTTGTTGTGTATCCCAGTATGTACCAGGAGTATCTTCTTTTATTTAAATTTCCTCCTAATATATATATATATATATATATATATATATATATGTATATATATATATATACTTTGTTTTCGTCTTTTATTAACAGAATGTACAAACATCATTTTTGATAGGTAACAATTTAAAAAGCTATCTTTGTATACGTTGAACACGAGCTACGATTCTAACTACTGCGGGAGCTCCACAGCTGTTCACAATTCAAAGTGTGGCGGGCAGATATTGTACTTTAAACCATACACAAGGTTCCTTTGTCACATACGTAACATAATTTTAATATTACTTAACACTTAACACGGATTTTGCATTTGTAGCGCATGGCATTTTCAGTTGACATTAACATCATTATCACATTATCAGTGTATTCTGTCAAGTGAGGTTAAGTAACCTTTGAAGTTAAGTTAACGATTAGAGCCACATCAGTATGTAGCTATGCGAGGACAACACCAACTCTTAACATAAAAAATCGATTAACAACTTGTTAACTTATCGCAATTTTTAAGTCTACGACAGGCCGTGTCGTCCACGAAATCATAACTTTAAAAGATGGATTGCCAAGACAGTAACAACAGTCACACCTAAACTTATGAACCCACATATTTTGACCCTATTAAGTTTTTGCTTTATATTTACTACGATCTCTATGCGATCATTTTTGTGGACTTGTTCCTATACAAAAGGCCTCGAGTGCACTTCTGCGAAGAACAGTCAGAAGAACGATACGAGTAATAATTATAAGGATGCCCAGCTACAGGCACATTAAAATATTGTGAAAAAAAATAACCAGCAATAATCCTAGAATACCAGACAAAAAAAAATGACCAGTGCTTGGAGCACATGGTACTGCAAAAATACACAAAATATCAGGTTATTTTACGATTTGGCTGTCAGGTGTTAACTACAACTTGTCCGACCTTCGCAATTTGCCCCATGCTTTAATTGTCTCGATTTTGTGCAAACATCAACGAGCAAATGCGAAACTGAAAGGAATCATCTGGCTAATAAGAGTCCCAGCAAAATGTAGGGTCTCAAAGAAAAGAGACGATTGTGAGCGTTTAGTGGCATGTATTATCAGCTACAAGTATTTTATAAAATCGCCTTTTTTGACGCGAAACAAATCATACACAAGTCACCACTTATTTTTAGTACAGTTTTACGTCAGCCTAATCTAACGTAACCTAACCTTTCTGAGAAATTAAATTCATTAAAATGTCGCTTATCATTGGTATAATTATTTGCTTATATCAGAAAATCTGTACAATACACGGCAGCAACAAGGGATTTTATACTACTGTTAGTTATATATACGTGGGACATAATCTATTAGGCTACCGTAGAATTCATATATATTTATACAAACATGCGTAAAAGTTTTTCAGATGCGAAGATCAGATACCGTAAGCCGAACGTTACGGAATATCCAATCAATTTCTTTTTCTTGATTTACGAGGCCAGATGTAAGTTAGAAGACATGTACATGAAATGACTAGGTCGTACTACAACTAGGTATCAAGGACAAAATGAAAGCCACATCTCTTGTGGCGTGGATTCGTATAGAGGAGGATTTCGGTCACCAATATACACGTCTAATTGAGCTATTCCTAAACGGCCTAAATGAACTCGATACCCTCGTACTTAACATTTCCAATTTTAGTTTCGGGAAAAATAATTTGTCCGTCGGCAACGTTGAATACGGTGATGTACGTAGCAGCCTTGCCTTTCACCTCCTCAGATTTGATAGCGACAGCCACAGTGTCTTGTGTTTCTGCAAGTGACACACATTAATGTTGTTTTCCTTCACTCATGCCCATTATGTAGGTCCGCGGTGAAAGGATGAAGCAAACCGTTGCTCAAAGTGGCGAGCAATCCTACATACTAATGTCGTTTGAAACATACGATCTTGCCAATTCAAATAAATACGTTATGAAAAACTAGATATGTATGAAGTGACCTTGGTTAATTGGTACTCAGCCTACAATTTTATCTAAATTAAAGCTAGTATGCTTAAAACGATTTCTTACCGGGTATAAACTTGAAAGACGAGAATCCATGTGATTCGATTTTGGGTCCGACTTTTTGCAAGGTGATTCGCTGGAAATCCTGTGACGCGCGAAGCAGCAAATTTGTTCCGCGTATTTCATCCTTCAGATCATCATAAGCCTCGTGGGAAGCCCGTCGCGGTAAGAAGAACCATTGCTGATGCACGGGAGACCAGTTAACCGCTAGAGTCCAATTCGGTAAAGAACCATATGAAGGGAATCTCCGAGTTAATAATGCGATACGTAGTTGGGCCTAGCGTGTACCGAACAGACACAGCAGACTTATACTGGCTTGGTAATTTTCGATATAATTTATTCGATGCATAAAATTCTCTCAATTCTACTGACCTCGGACTACACTTTGAATGTACGAGTACCATTTCGAAACACCAATACTAATCGAACGGTAATATATACGCGAAATCAAACAGAGATAGAATAAGTAAGTTGGTTTGATAAAACGAATAATGTAAGATAAGAGCTCACCTTCATGAATCATGTATCCCGGAGGCTCAATATTCGCTGCCGCGCAAAGGCTAAGATAATTGTCCCGCCATTCCCTATGTACGACCCTACCACCAGGTGTTACTACCTTGATCCATTGCGGATCATATGATATAATTGCGCCGTTCGAATTCGTCCATTCCTTACCTGTAATCAAAAAAGAATATGACTATTGGACTTGAAAAGCTATATGTCATTACGGTCCAAAAGGGACGTGGCACAACATCAAAACAGTTTCATCTTACGCCCCATACTAAAAAGTCTTGTTTTTATAATGCATAACATCTTAATCGTATTATTCTATACGTATTGCATTTACATCGAAAATATCCAAATGTAGCCTTACAGTACGTGCAAGAATAAAGTTGCAAGCAGCATAGAATGTAGCATGGAACGACATTGCAAACTTTGTTAGCATCGTCAGAAATCAACAAATTACTTCATATAATTTTCACGTCTTATGGTTATTCTTTAACTACAAATGTGTCGTATGGCCCTTTATTTAACCTCGCTCTCTCAAAACAATTTTGAAGCTAATAGCGATTTCGTTTCGAAACAAACCTTTTTCGGGTCATCGGTTGAAATCGTTCCAATGAGTTTTACTGCATTTAGTAACCTTTCTGAAGACCGTAATGCTATGATTTGACTTTAAGTTAATTTAGCGTCTTCAAAAATCTATATGACCTGTTAATGTTAAAAAAACACTGAAAAAAGCTTAAAAAGAATAGAAAATCTACTAACAGCCGATACTCACCAAGCCCGCCAACGTATAACAAGCCATCTTTAACGGTAGCCCACTCAGACTTGAAGCCTTTAGTTGCATGGCCGTCTCCGTCGTTTAGTAGCACCCATGGAATTACCTTATTATACAATTAAAGATAAAAATAAAACAAGAAAAAATACGACAGTTAATGCAGATATTGGCAAATTGTATTGTCGGCAAACTCGAACTTCTACAAAGTTCAACCAGTTGCTTAAGTTATACGGGCAAAAATCAGATATGGTCACGCATTCCTGTTGACTTACCCTCTCGTCTTCTATCCGGTAAATAACACCCGTCCGATCATCAAACGATAGTAATTTCCCATCAAAAATGACCAGTTCAGATAGTTCCATACCCCGACCGCCCTGTGACAAACTCCCCTGTAAACAAGTAATATACGAAAATTCTTTGCCAGTTTGCTACAATTAATTTCGATTTTTCTCTTTCTCATATATATACATATACATATATATTTCCTGTACAATGCAGTGTATTCGCTCGATACCACATGATTATATAGCAATAGCAAATTAAATATACTATTGATATCGTTTAAGTTGATGAAGCAGACGAATAAGCAGACGATTTTTACCTTGAGCGTAAGTTCCGATGAATCCCATTCAATTTCGACGAGTTTATATTTCCGATCGTATACTAACCATCCTGTTTTGAGTTTAGAGATCCACGCATTATCGACTAGTTTCGATTCCTTGTCCATGTCAGCTACTACGGCAATTCGGTACTTCAGTTTGTTATCGGCTCTATCGAGTGACTGAAATGGGATGCATCGAAAACCAACACAATATAGCTTTCTCTAGTTCTAGCCGATTCCTAAAGTATGCAACTTCGGTCCACTTTTTTTTTGAACGCAAGTCTAGTTATTCTACGTGTCGCTCGAACTATTTTCAAATGGATCGAACACGTAAATTATTTCTGGAGAATTTTACATTTATTTTACCCATATTTTTCAATAGTCGAATTTGTTTCAACAAATCTATATGCTAAATAATTAATTTTACAATCTACTGTACAGATTCACCCGTACTAGCACAGGCAAAGGCAGGTAGGCAAGCTAACAAATAATAGCATTGGCTGTTAAACAAGCAAGCTGTCATTTCGATCGCAGTTGTTCACGGATCTGTGTCAATTTACCAACTTCACGAAGTTCTCTTCTTGCTTGCTGTAACTTTACGCCCAGAGTCTAATTAAATAGACATTAATTCAACGATCCCACTACTCAAATTCTGTTCTTCGAAACAATACAATGGCACAGTGAATATAAATGTAGATGTATTCGGACTAGAAGCAGAATGTTTGTAACGAAAATTCAAGTTTATGTTTTACTGGCCACGCGCTATGCAGTGCTAGCAGTAAGCTATGCAATGTTTCCGTTACTGCTGTACCGTTCATATAGGCGCTGCATATCATAAGCCATTTATATTACTTGAGTTTTCATAATCTGGTCTTGTGTTAAACCTAAGTCTAGATTTAGATCACAAAGCTATTGTTGTTAAAAAGAGCTATGATTTGTGCGAATAAAAATATGTGGAAACGTTATAGATAGTATTTTTGGTAAAGCACATTGACTTTCATAATAATCGCTACAGATAAAGCCAATACGAAAATGCTGGAACGACTAAGCAGAATGAAGAGAAGCGCTATTTTACAATATTTTTTGAAAGACTGTTTCCGTTATTTACCAAATTATTTAGAAGTATGTGTCGTTGGTGGCATGCGTGGCAGTGTCAACTCCAAACCGCTTTCGACTAGAAGCTTGGCCGTCTGAGCTACGGCTTGATTATAGGTAATGTTGTTTTTATAGAACTCATTGTGAAATGCTATTGTGAAGCTTTTATTTGTCAATTATGTTCTTAAATTTAATGATACTGATTAGAAAAAATCGAATTAAACATGTTTAGTACTCACGATTGGCCTTGTAAGTGGATATGTTGCATTGTAGTTCGCGGGTTCTTCAAGGAGACTCTGATAATGCGTATGGTCGTCGAAGAGTGACATTCCCTTCGGTAATAACGTGTAGAATATGAGCAGAGTAATCGTGCCGAGCACAATGATCGTAAGCGTGAAATTGGTCTGGCATCGCACTGTCGAGTTGCCAATCCGGAAGTTGGTCCTAGTTCTAATGGCCTGAAGCCAATCGCGGGAAGTGCTACTCGATCCTGTCACCAAGGGGTTAAACTCGGGCAAAAGGGACCTCGATGACATCGTTGTTGTTCTTTCGAGTATCAGCTAAGCTGATTAGTGCGGGATCCGACCACGCCAGGCTGCCGGCGATCCCTTCGCGTGTCAGGTAGGACTCGGCTGTACAGGCGTGCGTACCTAGCCGCACTGTTCACAGTTACCTAACGCATGGGCCGAATGGCACCTTATTTGATCACTTTAACACCTGGCGACTCATTTCCCCGCTTCGAACGCACCACGCACAGTGACACAAACAGTAGTACTCCCGCCTTGAAGGCACTCGCAGGGAACGACGACGCGGACAACACACGCTGTTTGACGGTTACTTTGTTAAGCGAGCCTCTCGGCAATGAGCGTTACAGGCGGGAGCTGCACTTCGTTGCACAAGTGTCGATGCTACAGTTCTGTCACAGACAGAATTCTACCCGTCACAGGACCAGCTGGCGTTTTCACAGATCTGCCAAAATTGCCCCTCTAAGTCACCAACTTGCCCAGCTATCTGTATGCTGCCTACAAATTCGGTTATTGACCGCCTATTGGTCTCGTTAGATGACTCGAGCTATCACAACCGTACGCACAACTGATAAGTGCAAGGCAGAATGAAAAAGAATCATTGGCCTAAGCTAAACAGCACCAACATCACGACCAAACAACATATTGCACAGCATAGCAGATACGACGATTTCACAAGTGCGGTCCCGTGATTGAAGGAACGGGCCGTTTTACAAGGATTGAAATTTCAAGAATAAGCGCTATCATTCGGCTAGGACGCTTTCTCAATGAACAGAGATTATCTACAGAAAGCGCCAATAAAGAATAAAAGCCATATCGGTCGATGTTAGATTTCCCCTGTTTTTGTTTTGGCAAATCTCTCCACCACGACTGCTCGTTCGTAGCTCCCTACTATGAGCAACGTTCAATCAACGTTGAATCGAACGTTGCTGACAGCAAGGAGGCCGCCATCTTGGTTCGGAATGATGACGTCTACCTCTGGTGCGCGAACATCTATGTTTAAATTTTGTTTTGGCGCGAAAAAATTGGTTTAAATATTGACTAGAGCAAAGATTTCGTTCATTGCACACCATAATCAAATTGTGACGTCGAATTTCGTCAATGGCATCATTGTTTTTTCTATTTTCTAATGGCTAACTATGTAATCGTGTCACATGTCATTCCATGTAATTCAAACAACAATGTGGTATTACAGGATAGTATGTAGTTAAAAATCCTACAGATTTACGCTGCTGTGTCATTTAATCACGCCTGTATAAAAATCATGTATGCGCATATTAGCGAGGAAGCACGTTACCTTAATCCCTCTATTGGTTAACGCTTTGGACGTCGCTTTTGCATAAGACAGCGTGTACTTTTGTCGACACAGAACCGAAATACGTGTTCCACTGAATTGGGGAAGCTATGCCAGATATTACCAAGGAAGGCCACTGAATCAATTCCTCTTTCTTATTTAAATGGATAAGGTTATGAACCCGACTCGATGGCTCATAGTATAAATTCTTCAGAATCGAAATTGATTGCGGTTTATCAAAATTTTTTCTTATCAACGTCGTGTAACAGGATTACAGTAAGTACTTTATTACGAGACCTACAAACAACGTAGATGATACGATGATATGGATCAAAATATCACCATGAGTTCAAGTAATCGCCGTAGTTAACTTTAGACATACTTGCATGCGTATTTTTTACTAAATACGATTTAGCAACAAGCGCATTAGTGCATACTGAAGCAGCAAAGGAGTTGTACAATATCAATTCACGTAGTAGTTGTAAGGTAGCATATTGTTTTCACGCACTAATTAGAATAAGCACTTGCAATAGTCGTTCAGGTCGCTGTTATTGTTATTAACAGCAATTATTATCAAATAGCAAATAACAAAAAAGCGCCACTTCATGTAAACGTTTGTATCTACGCTGGTCATTGTCCGTATAATTCGGTTGGCTATAGGACTCCTTCTGAATGAAAACTCAAGGAAAAGTCATCAAAAACAAATGGTGGAAATATTGTGCGCTGCAATGGCGCACGGGATTAACTAGATGCGTATACAACTTAGGTATAGATAACAAAGAGGGTTCCGATAATGATCACTGAAGCATCCTTAGACTTTTAATCAACTGTTTAACTAGCCCTACCGATCCCTAGACGCCTGGACGGAGAGTACTATGCGCTAGATTATAATAGTCTTAGCTATTTTGGGAGGTAAACATTGCTGTGTTTTCTCACCAAAACCAAAATTATCATCATAAAAGTAATGCTTATTTATTAAGCATAAGGGATTCATGTATATGGCACAAATTTGCGTAGGAGGAAATACATTGGTTTGCCCATTAATTGCTATCGATCATCTTCGTGGATACGACAGTTTCCAATCTGACTGGTTTGGAAATTTGCTGCTGATCGTTCTCTATACGTTGTATATGCATTACTACAAGTGATTCTCTGTGTTGTCCTACTTTCTTTATGAGCAGGCCATTCATTTAATATATAGGCGCCCTGTCATAATTAATTGTTTAATGATTCATGCCTATGCAAAGTAACAGAGCATGCTGCTTTATGCCGAGAGAGCCGCATTTAAACAAATACTTAAAGTCAAAGTGTGTACTAAGTTTATTGCTCCGATTATAAATGCAACTCGTAGAGACACTGTCGATGTCATTTTAAGTGTGTGAGAGCCATAAATGTAATAGTTTTTAACTAAATATCTTGAGCATTGTTTCTTATTATGATGTTTAAAATGCTACGCTCGAAAGCAGGCAAAGTAGATAAAAATATCTAATGAAGACAATGTCTAATAGAACTAACTTACCATATATATTCTCATTACGGTCCCCTAGAGCTATGACGTGCGTACTATAACATGCAGAGATAAATATGTACTAAAATCATGTGTGATCAGTGTTCTTCCATGAAAACCTTTTGCATAGAACATAAAAATCACTGTGAAGCAAAAGTGACATTTGCATTTCGTGTTCATGCAAATAAAAAATCATCTAGAGATAGCATTACAGTAACCCCATAATGAGTGCGGTTTATAAGCGATGAGACATGTTGCCGCGGGTATAACGCTAAATAGCCATCATTCTTAAAATATACGCAAAGCACATATACGGACCTTGTATAGGCATATCTTCGCGATGATTTGCCCTTTAAGTAGCTGAGCGGATTTCGAATTATTGCCGTGTTTACTTACTAAACTTATGAACGCTTGAGGCGGGCCAGATTCAAGAGCAACTCTGGACACACAACACTTCGACGTCCGACTGTCTGAGGCAGTGCCGTACGTAGAACTTGAAACACTGATTCAGAGTTGATATGTAATCAGTTATACTAAGGTTCCTTAGCATAACTGATTACAGATCCTTCTCCAGCACAAGGACCAGTCATCAAGCCAACTAGTCAGAGGCGCGGGGTTGAAACGCGCCGCGTATCATGTATATTGTCATCCAGAAAAAGTCATATAGGAGTTGTCAGCTGAAACGAAGTTTGAAGGTCAGAAGTTTTGACAGATTTAGAAACGGTTTGACAGTGAAGCGTCGTAAAAGGAGAAACTATAAACGTACATAATGTGAAAACGAGTACAATATATTCTCAAAGAAGAAAGATATTTAAAAGTAGATTGTGTGTAATATCCAAGTAATAACATGGCTTGAAAACGACCCGACAGAATCCCACGGCTTCATTCGATGTCTATATTTAGCTGAGTAGATTATAACAACTACAACAACAATGCCCCTCTACTGTTTCCAGCTTTATGACATTATTTTTAAATCCTACTTATACGTATTTCACTAATACCTTTGGCAAAACAACACATTCAAGAAAACCCTTACAAACTCCTAGAACAACTAACGCCACCCCTAAATTAAAAGCGCTTAACGAGATTCGCTAAAAAAAAAAACGAAAAATTATATTACTTATCGTGATGAGCCGTAATAGTTTGAATTTGAAATGCTTCATCGCGGTGCAATACAACGTATAGTAAGTTTTGATCCATCGCTTAAGTGACTACTATTGCTGAAGGGAAAAGCTTTACAAGTTCATCTGATACCATGTTAAGCATCTTTAGGCCAAATGTCTTTGCCTAGCAGAAATTCGCCATAGAATTATTGAAGAAGCAAATTGATTCGTTACGTAAAAGGTCTCACAATCATTTTGTTCACTGTTCCTATTTTCATAAGTAAATTTCCCTTGGCGTCATTGTGGTCTCTCGTTTCGCATGTACCGGTTGACGTACTTTGAGTGGAGCGTAGTAAATTTGCACTCTTATTGTAACTAATGTCCGTATAGTGACGTTGAACGTTATCTACCTGACTGTTCTTAATTTACGTAACTATAATAGATCGATTCATCTTGCAATATACAAAAATCACTTCACAAAGGACTTCAAAATCTATTATATCGACCCAACGTTATGCCGTTTTGTTCTTCGATTTGAGACGTAGTACATTGGGCTGCCTTGAACGAAACCTATCGTTTAATATTATCGCTTCCGTTTTTCGACGTGTGAAATTTATGATATATATATA
>NW_019211455.1:3746920-3847564 GCF_002443255.2 Varroa destructor
TATATATATATATCGCCCCAGGCACCTTTTGGCTATTACTGATGAAACTAGTTTATCGCCGCTGCTCTGTCGCCAATGCTAACCGATAGCCTTCTCTCGCATAGTGTAGAGAGTCACACTACTTTCTGCCCTGCGTCATCGAATTTACGCTGAGGAATTCTGGCTGGAATACGAACGTCCGAGCTGTTTACGATTAAATGGTGTACTCCAATGTGCTCCAAGATGTTTCTCCCTGTAACGTTAGTTGGCGTTTCAGTCGCTTTGGCTGTCCCTATTGAAGGAACAGTTAAAGCATATTCAAAGCATCGACTTGTGTTAGCGTATCTCTCTTCGCCGGAGACATTCGCCGTTGCTAAAGCGTTTGGTGCGAATGGCCAACTTGACCTGTGGACGAATGTGCCACAAAATAACACGATTATGTTTTCTGTTGCCCCCGAGTATTTTTCCAAGGTCGAATCCACTCTTGTGAAGTCCAACATTATGACCGAAGTTCTCGAGGAGGATCTTCAAAAGCTTATCGACGATGAACGCAGCGGACAGGTTTATCGTCTGATGTCGCGCCGACCGTTCGATCTGCGAAATTTCGAGACGTACGACCAGATTGTAGCTTCGGTAGACTACTATGCCAGCGTACCGCACGCTTTTGCCGATATCAGTCGCTTCGTCATTGGAAAAAGCTACGAGAGCAGAGAGATCATCGGCATCAAATTCTCAAACTCCGTCACGAAAAAACCCATCATTTTTATCGAGTGCGGTATTCACGCCCGTGAGTGGGCTTCCATATCGACTTGCCTCTACATGATCCACCAGCTTGCCACTAATCAGGAAACACACAAGGACCTTTTGGATAGGTAAGGGAAGTGTATTCTCAATGAAACCGCCCATAAGACCACTTATGTAATAATTCGTGCAAGATTATATAGCACTTATAATGACGCCTGTTTAAACGCTTGTTTTTGTCTTAATCCGTATATCTTATATATATATATATAAGCAGATGCCGCCACTAAGTGTCCTTAGCTTGAATTGACAGTGAAAAGAGCTCTAGTTCACCCAATTTGGTTATTTTTCTATCTATTATAATGCATGCTATAATATTCAGGCTAGTCGATTATCTGTACCAAGCACAAATGCCAGAAAGGCACCACTTTGTTCCAGCTGAGCGATTCTGTAACTTCCATACTGTTTTCTTTGGTCTGAAACCTTCACGGCCACGTATTCGGTGACTACTTCGAAAGCGATTTAATATTAGCAGCGCAATTGTATCACTTAATTGTCTGAAGGTTAATTAATCTCATTTAAAATGCATTTTTACCTTTTTGCACAGTTATGTAGGTCAAGTATCGTTCATGCAACCCCGATGTGGGCCTTAACTAGGCACACAGTGCTTTAGGTTTAGTGGAATAAAGAGCGTAACAGTTAAAAAAAAAAAAAACAAGTACGATCCGTTCATGTTTGAGGTTCGAGTTCCACATTGTTCCCTCGGCCAATCCTGACGGTTATGAGTACACCAGGACATGTAATCGCCTTTGGAGAAAAAACCGAAGCTGTCAGACTGCTCACTGTTTTGGGGTCGATCTCAACCGTAATTTTGAAGCTGGTCCTCATTGCGGCTTAGGTACAGAGAGTGATCCCTGTTCGGATATCTATTGCGGTTCGAAACCGTTCTCTGAGCCGGAGACTATGGCTATTCGCAATTACTTAGCCGGGATCAAGGACCGTGTTGACTACTATATTTCAATACACGCCTTCGGCCTTGCGTGGATGTTCCCGTACTCTGTAATGTACGAACATTGCAAAGATCATCAAGAACTTCTCGAAAAGGCTAAAATTGGTGTTAACGCGATCAGGTAAGACAGACCCTTACTGAGAATAAGACTTACGTTGCGGTAATATGGTAAGGATGACAAAACATTTCTTACCTGTAAGCAGTTTTCATAAACAAGTTTTAACGTAAGCGCTGTTTGCAGGTGTTCGGTTCTAAAATAGTCTGGTCTAAGTTCAAATCTGGATGTGGACATGGTCCAATAAAATCAGAGCTGTAGGAAAAACGCTTAATTTTTTTTATTCCTCCTTTTGCTCGATCTATCAAAATTACTCGTGTCGAGCTTATCGTAGCCAAAAGTCAGCTGTGCATGAACTTGTTTAAGATAAATATTTCCACTCATGACCACTACGATCCGTTTGGCCGGACTAGATAATAGTTAATCATGTATGGGCAAGTAATCGTGATACTATTCACCAATAAATAAATAAATTAATTTATGATAATAAATTTTTTGCAGAGAAAAAACAGGTACTGTATACAAATACGGACCTATAGCGACGACCTTTTATCGTGTGACTGGTTCTTCGACTGACTGGGCTTACATTAGCCTTGGAATCAAGAAATCCTACGTACTCGAAATACAGCCGGCGTTAAGCGCTGGTGGGCGTGGATTTCTCTTGCCGAAGGAAAAGATTATCCCTGTGGGAGAGGAGACCTTTGCTGGTCTTAAGGCCATATGGCTTTCCTAGATGTCACTGAAAGAGCAAGGACATTTTCAGCTGGCAACGAACCACGTTATTCAAGACAGCTCATGATACAGACTGATGCGTCTGGGTTTACCATTCACTTGTGTGTATTGAAAATTGTAAATAAAAAGGCGCAATTTCAAATCGCATAGTAAAGGTTATAATTTAGTTGTCTTATCTTGAGAAATTTAATTCAGGACACCCAGATCTGTTTTTATGTTTAAGGAAATGATTTTTATCTCCAAATTAGCCTATTGAAATCATGTTTGAAGGGCTATTTGAAGGGTCGAAAATGTTTTGCTCTCAAAACGTTATTTTCTCTTCCAAGTGCAATGTTGGTGAAAAGTGGCACCCATCTTTCGCTGAACTAGGGGGGAGGGGGTCAGTGTTATCTAGATCTCGAAGAAGATTTCTACAAACAAGTTTACCGGTACTTTAGTGGGTAGCACGCAGAAAAAGCCGCTTCTTACCAACACTTTATTTGATGGCTGCTATAAGCTGTTAGTCAATGGTTTGCATGTCCTTCAAGCTTTAGGTCTCAAACTCTTTGTGTTTTCCTAACTTCTGTAGCGTTTTATCGGCTCTTCAGTATATGGATATGAACGTTATCAGGCACAGTATTCTAGGCAGGTTGGATTCTTTTACCCTTAGAAGATTGTGCTTTATGTATGATTTAAATCATAATACATTTGGTCCGCAACACTTGCGAAGTATATAATAAATAAAGCGTCGTACACGAGGAGCTAATATTAGATATATTCAAATTGCTCGTTTTACGCTGCAGCCACCTTTCAAGGAACTTATCGCAAAACATAGGTAAAACTGTCGAGAAGAAATTTGTTTAGGCGCATCGTGGATAGCTTTCACCTATCGACTGCCGGCGATGCTTCGGTAGTAGTTCAGCATTAATGATTATCTTCCTTTATGACTATGTCACCTAACTATACTACTGTATTAATGATGACGGAGCATCCTCCTTATAATGCCTTCTGCTTTTCCCTACCTGTTCCTCGGTCATGGCGCCTAATCCAACCCAAGCGCTCAATTCGGAGGGCAGTATAAAATCTAGACGCCTTTACAATTTAAATGAATTGTAATACAAGTCGACGGGACCCTCATTGACCGCAGTCGCATCTTTCGTCTTCATCGTTACAAAGAGAAGACGTGATTAGAGTGAACTTCACGAACTAACAAGTGATGTCGCTCACAGTCCCATTGTCAGAGATACTGACTGCGGCACAGACGTTGAGCAATGGTGGCAAGCTCGATCTATGACATAATATTGCCCGCAATAGTTCGGTTATATATTCTCATTTTCGGTTATATATATATATATATATAACCGAGAATGAGAATAGGCAGACACTGGTCGATGACAAACGTTCCAGATTAACGTTACTTACGACCAGATCAACGCCTCGATAGGCTACTGTGTCAACCGCGTCCCCAGGAAAGAATTAGTCGTCTCACCATTGGCAATAGTTACAAGGGACGCTGGATTGTCGGTATCAGGATTTCAAATTTAGTACAGAAAACTGACTATCTTTGGAGTGTGGTATTTACGCATGTTTATAGTAGTGGGTGTCAACATCGACATGGTTCTATAGTATTCATGAATCAGGAATCACACAGAGATCTTTTAGACAGGTAGGTATTCAGACGTGCTGGGATGCAGCCCTCAAGAAGAGCTGAGAGCGAGTACCGATCTTATGGGGAAACTTCAAGAAGCACAACAGTCTCAAATGAATGTGATTTATATGACCGCGGTCTTCACAGGGCGTTGATAATGTAATAGATTCTTGTATGTTAGTCAGGACAATATTAATGATTTAGAAAATTGGATAGAAAATCCAACCTAGTTTGTTTTGAAAAGTCGAACTCATAAAATTGGAATTAGCATATATGTTTTAAATTTGACATTTAGTATATAATCTATAAATACCCTTATGGAATTCTCGGTTTACAAGATTTGGTTAGCTTAATACGAGTCTGCATTTACACACCCAACTGAATTTCTTTTAATATTTTAGAGGGAGATAAATATGAAAAAAAAAAACCTAAATATGTTTTAAAGTAGAGTAACGTTATTTCATCGTGTGCCGTGTTTTTTTTTCAACAGGTGTCTGTCAATATAGATTAATTTCTTTTTCATTTTGTGGAGGCTTGAAACACTCAGTGCAATTGATTCCGTCACAATGGGCAATAACGGCCGTGATTCCTTTCAAATCCATATGATCAATGCGATGATAATAAGAGTGAAGCGTAGACAACGATCTTCAGGCGAGTCAAAGGTGACTATATGGTAAGCTGGAGTTATAAGCGTCAATTATTTGACAAATCACTGGGATTGAATCCGGGATTTTAATGTTACGAGTCCGATGCTCCACACCAGCCTCCACGACCACAACAGTGAAATTTCTATATATTTTTTATATTAATATTTTTTACCTTATCCACCAACAAACATACATACATACATACATAGTGGTAACAATTGTATTATGGCTTGTTTACAGAATTTACTTCGAAATGAAACCAGATACTTGAGTAATGACTGATTTTTTTTATTCTGTCTCTTTAATGTTACTGATTTAGTGGCGGCTCTTTTGCGAGGTTATGAACCATTTAACTCCCACTCAAAGGTTTTTGAAATTAATGTTAAACGAATAGTAAAAATCCTATTCTTCTAATTTTAATGCTATCGATTTACCCGCGACTTCGGAGAGAAAATCGACTTAACCGAAATTTCAAAGCCGGCTAACACTGTGAATGATTCACATTCGGACACCTATAGCCACCTAAAACCCTCTTCTAAGCCCAAAAACTCCGCCATCGTGACTATGTGGGAAAAATACAACCTAAATACAATCGTTCGGCCTTTAGTAGATGCTCTCATACGGGCACAAATCGGACCACTGCAAAGATCATGATGTTCTACTGAAAAGAACCAAAGTTGCAGTTGATGTATATATATATATATATATATATATATATATATATATATATATATATATGCGCATAAGGCGTAGATAACAGCATGAGGGGAGTAAAACATTAGATAAAAGATTTATCTACAGCGCTTCGAAATACAGAAATTACAATCTTTGTTCAGCTGAAGGAATAATTTAGTAAATTATACGATTTTTGTATATTAATACTGAATGATATCGCAGCTTCAGACAGACATTCTGTACGAATCCCAGGAGTAAGATAACGCCTTTGTTTGTCATAAATGAGCAAAAATCAACTGAATTTACAAAGGAGTCTATTGACGTGACTACAAGCCCAGCGACCGACTGGCCACTCTTGGGAGCTTGAAATCAACTGGACGTTCGTGCTGGAATTGCAACCTACGCCTCACACTGGGTCCGGACCACGCTGAATCCGTAAATTCATCTTAGCTCCGAAAAGTGTCATTCCTGCCATGTGATCCTCCTAAATTCCCACTAATTCTGGACAGATGCTCCAACTTGCATATTTTTTGAGAACTGAATCGTTTGTTTTCCTATGAAGGTTATCACAAACGTCTCGTTTGTGCAGTTCGTTTTGCAAATAAAGGTAACACGGTATATAACGATGTCAGGTGCTACTGGCCATTGAACCTGGCTTATAACAAATGCTGCAGTATTAGGGCAATTCTTGTGAGCATTCAGTAGGTTTACTAGGATAATATGCCGCAAATTATTATTAAAATATTATTTCTATAAAGATTACACTGTTTAACATGACCTAGACTTTTGGAGATACTTTTGATGGAAAAACATTTTCAAAGAAACTAGTCGCATTGAACGCGTAAGCTTTCCTTCAGCGTCACTATTGTGTTTCATTGTGAAGGTGCTTTAAAGGTAAATGCAAAGTAAAGCAAAACCAACTGCTAATTAAAAATACCGCTATTGTCAGGGCATACTAGTTTCACAAGCAAAATTAAGCTACAGTGCCGTATTGAGCGATTGGGCAACAAAATAGAACAAATGCGAAACGATTCCAAATAAGAACGACATGTTATAAAATACGGAAATATATTATTACTTTTTGTGAGGCAGTTGCCAGGTGCGTCTTGAGAGGCTGGAGGCGACTAGAGAGCGTGTGCTTCGAGTCCCGTATTTATATATTCCGCTTTATTATTTATAAATTATTAATTAATTTTAAATTATTAATTAATTATTATTTGTATTTATTATTCCGATTTATATATACCGCTTCTTTGCCTGAACTAATCGAATGGTTCAGTAATCAGTTCGAATGGAGACGCAATTTCAGTCCACAGTCTGAGCCGCCATCGTTGCGTAAGCCATTTCCGATACTCCCGCGTGAGCCAATTTGCATCAGGAATAGATTTAGACAACTGTAGGCTTGAAGACCGTCGGCGAATGGCTGAGAAGCCGCCATTGTTGTTGTGACTACTTTTCCCTCTGTAAGTGTACAGCGACGAGCCTTATGAACAAGATAAACGCTTGAGCAATTCATTGATCGCTTGATGATGCGGTCTTGCTCCAAGATGTTTTTCTTGCAGCACTACTTGGTGTTTGAACCGTCATGGCTGCGCTTCTTGAAGAAACACTTAAAATCTCTGAATATCGACTTCACCGGGACGTTCGAGGAAGTAGAATTATGTATCGAACTGTGGACCCAGGCGCTTCGAAACAATACGATCATGCTTTCCGTTGTTCGCGAGCATTTATGAAGGGTGAGCGCTCATGAGAGCAGTAGCTAGACAAAGGCTTCCGACCTCTCAATTTCCGAAATTTTCAGGAATACGATCAGATCGTTATTACCAATTCATTGCGTTTCAACTGCACAGGAAAAAAGCTACGAAGCCAGGAAAATCGTTGGCATCGAAATCTCAGACTCGATTACCAAGAAGCCCCTCACTTTCATGGAGGGCGGTATCCACGACTGTGAGTAGCTCTCAACCTAAAGTTGTGTCGATACGGCCGACCAGCTTATCACTGACCTTACACAACGACCTTTTGGTTCTGAAAATCTGAATCTGTTGAAATAATAGCCAATGCCACTTCGTACAAGATAATACACTATTCCTCATGACGCCGGTTCAGACACCGATTAAATGAGACAAACTACACCACCAAAAAACCGCCAAGTTCAACTGCAGTACAATCGATGTTCAGATTAGCTCCAGTTACCCAGGGGTCTGATGAAATTGTACAGATAACGTGTAAACACATGTTGTGGCTTCCAAGTCACTTTGCCGATACCACAGTGTCTAATGCTTCACAAAATAATAGTGTTGTCTGAATTCTCGACAAACTTGGTTTACTGAGAGCTGACAGTCAAAGCGAGATGATCACCATCAGGATGCAGCACTCCGGCCTTTTGCATTCGGGCATTCAATAAATTTCGAAAGTTAGAGTATTAACTATACAAACTGTTTTGTTAACTACACCAAAGTTACGGGACTGCACCCCCGCTATCTACGACACTAGCTATGTTACGACAAAGACAGTAGCGGATTCGAGGTGATGCTATTTCATATTTGCTATTTTAGACGAAAATGTTGCACACTCGCTATTAGCTAGACGTTACGATAAAGACGGGAAGAGATTCACTCAAAAGAAAATCTCTATAGGTATCAACAGTTACAGCCCTGATTTTAAGCGTCAAATGTAGCCATCTTAGGTTTTTACATCGTTAGCCTTTTGTTACGCGCATTAGCTTACCACATTTCTTTGTAGATAAAGCTTGCCACTTCGGGTCATTTTGCCGTATCAATGGTCCTTTCTTTCGTTCAGAGTTTTCATAGCATTTGGTAATTACTTTGAAAACGAACTAGAAGTTAATATATTGTTATTGCTATGTCCTCTCAGCTCTAATGGACCTCGCTTAAGACGTAGCTATCTATACTGCTATGTTGTTTTACTATCGATTAGAATCCTCGACGTTCTACGCCTAATAGAAACAAGGATATAACACTGAAAAACACGTTTCCTTTGCTTTTCAGGTTCGACTCTTACTTGATTTCTCGTCCGAACCTGAAGGCCCTAAATACACGAAGAAGAGTAACCGCCTTCCGAGAAAAACCGATGGATGCAAACGCGCGATTTCATCTTGCCGACCATGACTTCTAGGCTGGCTCTCACCGCGGCGTTGGCTCAAGAAATAGATCCCGGTTCATACATCTACTGCGGTTCTAGACTTTTTATGAAACTGGCAGGATTGACGTTAGTGATTGTTCGACCGACATGGTAGACGATATTAACGATTACGTTAGAATAATACATTGCAATGTAATAGTTGGCATTTGGCCTAAATGTTTCCCTACGGTCATTCGAAGCAACATTGTAAGTATTATAAAGAGCCAAAACTAATGTGAAAACTGTCAGATTAAAGAACTTTTGTAACAATTAGCTAACCCTCCACATTACGACTATGCTGGTTAGCTAGACTGCTGAACTGATGATGATAGCGTACGCCTTATGTTTTATGCTTCATGTCAGAAGCGCGTCGGCCATAGCGCCTGATCTGACCCAAGCTTAGTCTAAGGCTCGAGAATGAGACATATGACAAATCAGCGGAATGTCGCGTCATTTTTAATAAGACCTTGATTTGCGGTATGACACCCTCAGTACTGGCTCAATCACTCTTTCTGTTCTTCTTGAACGTTTTAATATCGCACCCGATGCTGGTAAGAGTTTTCGAGTAAAATAATCTTTAGGAGCCCAGTCAGCGTTTGGCCTTGTCAGAATCGTATTCTGAATAGAACTGGAAGATCGGTCGTCGGGTTTACAGACAGATTGATATGTCGATTAGCTCTTAACGACGTATCAAGCGGAAAGCGTCAGTTGACGTTCGGTTAGCAAAAGTCACAAGGAAATCGTTGGTGTCTAGACCTCGAACTTGGCGCAAAATTGCCACGCTGTGTTTGCACAGCGCACTGTTTGGACATCGACTTGTCTCTGACCAAATTACCGGAAAAGGTTTTTAGATATAAAGCTACTTAGACTTATGTTGGTATACTGTTATTAGAAGCGCTTATGCGCAGAAGCAATACCGAACAGCGATGTTCTGATCTGATTTGAAGAAAAACAATCTGATCAAGTAAACTTCAGAAGCAACAATATTCGCAGGATATTATTCAAATGGTAGCCGCATCTATGAAGCGCTGACGCAAACGATGCAGACCGTTGTTTGCTGACGGTGATGATACTAGCGATACGATTTTTTAGTTACTTCCCATAAGTACACTTTTTTTGACATAAAAACGTGCGAATCGTTGCCGGTATTTGACCGAAAGTTTTTGAAATTTCATTTGCACCATTAAAGATGTATATGTCAGTGTGAGTTCCGCAGTTAGCAGTCACACTTTAAAAAACTCAGCGTAATGCTACCCTAAGACTTCTGTTTCGCGATTTATGAGCTTGGAACCAGCAATTCAGATCTGCGTCGCATTTTGAGACGTAATAACTTACATTTAGACGGCGACTTACGTTATCACTGAAGATGATCCAGATTCAAGAAGAAAATTTTGCGAATGCTGCCTAGAAGAGTATAAACAGAATGCACAATTTGCGAGAAAGGCCAAATTAAAGCGCTAAAATTGCATTTGTACTATATAATTTGACTTATAGAGAAATTAAATATAGAGCCGCATGTTATGCACGAACGTGGGTTTACGAAGGGTTAGAGTGCGATGCGGCTTTTTGAGCAAACGATTAACCTTTTTTCTCACAGTACACAAACTGGTGCCAATTATTTCAAATTCACTGCAAGTATCTGTTTTACCGCGCAATAAAGAATGGTGAAAGGGTTTTCAACAAGACGGAGAACCTGTACACTCTAATATAAAAGCATATATTTCTGCTCGCTTCCGAAATTTGACTTTTGTCTTCTCAATGAACTTGATAAGGTCTACATTAGACCATACCAGCGACACTAGATTGATTTAAAAGCCGCAATTGTTCCAGAAGAAGTTTAGGAATCAATAACCCACCGTTATTGGCATAGCATATGCGGTAAGAGACAAGGTTATTTTTATTTTATGTAGATTTCTTTAAAATTTAATTATTAACTGTGTGTAATTAGTAACTGAAACTGTCATCTTTCAAACTGTGCATACATTTTTTGGGATACCCAATATATATATATATATATATATATATATATATATATATGGCCCAGCTCCGCCATTCGCCATTTACGCAGGCCATCTAGGTGGCAATAAAATAATAAACAATAAGGCAATAAAATAGGCAATAAAACAGTTAAAAGACGCCAGCGAATCGACGCTAAGGAAACCTTTGTGTATTTGTCCCCACATTATGCAATTTTTGTTTTACCATTTGACGTAAACGCTAATTAAGCAGAATTCAGATTGTTTAGAATTTTGACAGGCTGACTTTTTTTTTAAATAAACATGATGTAATTGATATTTTAATCCATCCTAAAACAACGCCTTTCATATTCCTGTCATACCAAATCTATGTATTAGGATATACCATTTTTAAAGGAGAGCGGACCTAAAGAACCCACAACATAGAATATAACGGTTGCTTTCTCATGTTAAACAACTTTATTTCTTATTGTATAGGTAACTTACTTATAGAATGTAATGTCGTATCCACTAATTGTACTATTCTATAAAGGTCTATTTATCCATGTCAATACGAACTACTTATAAAGGTGCATGGATTTTACATCGAATGTGAGTGTTAGAGAGATCGGATTGTTTCAACCGGATAACTGACGAGGCTCACTTAGTAGATATACAACTTGTACTAACTTTCTTCAAGTTGCCCTTTGCATGTATCAATTGACATTTAGTAAAGCCATTCAGCAAGCATGTAACTAGCCGTTAACAATATTAATTATTAAAAATAAATAATTTATTACGTGTTCCTCGCGAAAAAATTATCCAGCCAACATTTAACTACTAAAAGGGATGCTGAATAGGCTACAGTTATATAAGCGCTTGACAGTAAACGCCTCTGAGACACCTTCTCCTGACGTGATATACGTGGTTTTAGCGGCCCATATGCACCTAGAGGCATCAGCGTATCTTGAAAATATAATTCGACAAGAGGAAAAGAACCTTGTTTATCTATGCATTTTCTTCACTTTGAAAAGATATATTGTCCTTTATGATACGCATAGAAGACTGTTGCACTAAGTAAGCCCGCACTTTTCAAAGAAAACTATCATAAAATGACGAATGATGAAACGCCATCTGCTGGTCATCATCGCGATTTTTTACACAGCTTTTTACTTGCACATAAGGCACAAAGAGTGCATTGGACAATAAACTATCGAAATCCGTTTTGGCTCCGATCCCTCCGGTAAACATATAATATTTTTATATTTTTTTAGTTCATACGGTCTTCTATTTTCAGTATGTCATAATGTAACAGTGATCGATCATCTATAACTATATGCAAAAAATGTTGCGCACAAACTACGCGATCAACTACGTCCTCGATTCCGCACTGCTCTGGGCGTTTATGGGCAGGATGTCAACAATTGTAACTACGCTGCCATAGATGCTGCTATTTCAGATGCTCCCAAATGACAAGCTATAAACTATATATATATTTTTTCATTGTGTAGTACGCAATGCTAATCACTGTACAGCTTTCGCCTTGTCGCCAATACAAGACATCTGTGTACCGATCCGATTAGACCCGTTTTATGGAAAATCTATGCCATTGATTAACAGCCAGCCAAGAAGTGCTTCTTCGCTTTGGCCCACCTTTCTACCTTTTTTTTACGTATATTTTACTCATCAAAAAAAAACGTTACATTCGTCGTGTGTTTTTATATCTACCAGGTAATAAGCTAGAATAAACGTAAATTGCTATTGAAAAATACTAGCTGCCACTTACCATATAGTTTTCCATCCCAATTGAAATAAGAATTGATTGGAACACATCGTCTGCTTATATCATATACGTACTTCTTATTCATTTATTTCTACTACACAATATTGAAGGATTGATTTTTAAAGACCAGACAAAAGCTAATAAAAGCGAGCACCATTTTTTCACCGATCAGGCTTACTTCCGGCAAAAGTTATTGTTTGGTACTTTGTAGCATTATTACGTAAAGGCTGCCTATTCTAATTTCATCTATTTTATTTTCAATTATATCCAAAGTTTTTGAAATAGGTTCGCGCTAGAAGCTAGCCAGGGGTTTCGACCATTTCTGATATTTATGCGGACACAAATGCTATACTCGGAATGCATAGCGACTTAACGATTTGGATGGACTCTTCAGGATTCTATAAATATTCACCAAATATTGTATGTGCTTTGTGCACAGCGGAAGTTTTTGCACCGATCTATACTTCGCAAAAAAAACTCAAACATAGAAATGTTTCGTTAACCTTTCGAGACTAGTTAAGATTTATAGAAATGCAGAATATTCTTATGACTATTTTTCATTTTTGAGTATTATTTTAATATATATTAAAGAAAAAATTAGTTTTAAGAAAACAACTATAAGACCCAAAGATAGAAAAACAGCACATCAATAATAATAAAGAAAAACCACTTGAGTTCGTATTATTTCTAGCTTCGCCTTTCTTAAAAAAAAAATATAAATCTGCATGATTCCTTATCACTGTACATTCATCTACGCACTCCGCTTCGATCGAGCTAACTTGTACATTATATATCAATCGCAATAGAGTTGTGGACAACCTTTTAATTTACCTGAACAATATCGTGAGCCTAAAATGCGTCTCAAAACATTTGCTATAGTCTCTCACGTTGACTTCAGGCAAGCTTGCAAGGATGTTATTGGATAATATATGTTGATAATCTTATTGTAGAGTCGTTCATTCGTGCGAAATCCATCGCTTTGTTAGATCGCTATAATGACTGCCGACGAGATTAACGACGAAAGGCTTCTCCCGCATGTGCGGGTTTAACACCGTTTCCCATAATTACCAAGTTATCGAGTTTATTCGAGCCTAGCTCTAGCATAAAACGATAGATATAATCCGGGCATTCGGTAGATCATAGTTCAGTGGCCTGCTCCGTATCCTTCTGCGATGGTCCGTGTCTCCGTTTTAGCTATAATTGGAATTTCGGCCACTACGGCCATGTTTCAAGATGAGACACCTAAAAGCTTCACTAAGCATAGACTAGTGTTCGCACAACTTCCCTCGCTATGGACATTCAATGTTGCCAGATCACTCAACGAAAATGGTCTACTTGAATTATGGCATGATTTGCCCCGTGAAGGGTCGATTCTATTCTCGGTCGCCCCGGAGCATTTTCCTGAGGTTCAATCAACATTCAACAAGTCTAACTGCGTTTTGAAAGTTATTGAGGACGATCTCCAGAAGGTAATTGATGAGGAACGAACCGGGTTGACGTATGCCCTAGGTACGCCTCGGTCTCTTAATCTCCGACAGTTTGAATCATATGACCAAATCGATGCATCGATTAGCCATTACGTCAATGAGGCGGGCTTCCTGGGTCACATCAATCGTTTTGTAACTGGCAAAACCTCTCAAGGACGTGAAATCGTCGGCATCAAGATCTCAAACTCAATAGAAAAAAAGCCTATCATTTTCCTTGAGTGCGGCATCCACGCTCGTGAATGGGCTTCCACATCGAGCTGCCTTTACATAATTGACGAGCTCGTGCGCAACCAGAACACACACAAGGACCTATTAGACAGGTGAGCAGTTCGACGCCTTGTGTAGACAACGATTGTTAAGACTCAATCAAGATTTGAATTAGACGTGCATCTCAGCGAAGTATTCAAACAAGCGACAGCCCCCAGTCGTAGCAGTCAAGATTATGCTGTCTCCTGTTCGAAAGGACTTATTCGATTATGCGTCACTGAGTCGCTTCATTAGCTTGAGCTGCTGCCCTATTTAGTTGGACCAGTTGCTATAGATGGCGTAATGCGAAATCATTTTACAAATGTTAAATACTTATTCTTTTACAGGTTCGAGTTTCATATTATTCCTTCAGTGAATCCTGATGGCTACGAATATACCCGGATCCAGAACAGGCTTTGGCGAAAGAACCGAAACCCAAAGAAGTCAAATTTTTTGTACCGTTGCTTGGGTGTTGATCTTAATCGGAACTTCAAGTCTGGTCCCCACTGCGGTGTTGGCACCGAGAAGAATCCATGCTCAGACATCTACTGCGGCTCAAATGCCTTTTCTGAGCCTGAAACTGCTGCCCTCCGTGATTATCTGACTGGAATTAAGGACGATGTTGAATACTACGTAGCTGTGCATGCGTTCGGCTTAATGTGGATGTTCCCCTACTCTTACACAACAGACCACTGTCCTGATCATGACGATCTAATGAGAAGGTCTAAGATCGCTGTCGATACAATTAAGTAAGCATAAGTTTTGAAAAAGCGTGTAATTCTACGCATGTATTTGTGGGATGGAATCAAATGAGCTGGGCCATCTGTTTATTCGGTAAATATAAGCTAAATGCGATTATACTGGTGGAAGGATCAGATTTTATTATATAAAGCAATCTTTGTCCATGGTCATTAGGAGACGGATCACAGATCAGTGTTGTGTGATTTTGCAAAACATTCATAATAGAATCTTTTCATAGAGTTACTGTATATAGTAGTTGAAATGAAAAACACTGCAGAAAAATAACCGCAGAACTGTAGAAACTAATTTTCTTTTTCATTTTTCATAGGGCTACAACAGGAACACAATACAAATATGGACCCACTGCTGAGACCATTTACGCTGTAACAGGCTCTTCAGTTGATTGGGCTTATATGGAACTGGGCATTAAGAAGTCTTACGTGCTCGAGGTGCAACCTTCGCTTAATGCTGCATTTGGCGGACGAGGGTTCCTCCTACCAGCGGATCAAATCATTGCTGTCGGAAATGAAACCTTTATAGGTCTAAAAGCTATGTGGCTTTCCTAAGTCTTAATAAAACTTGTTTGAAACTCAACATCTGCTCACTTGCTTAGCAGCAGTACCGTTATTAAGCTCTCAAGTTGGCAAGTCACGAAACTGCGACAATGTATTAGATTTTATTGAACCACGTAATCGCCCATTTATTCTTTACTATGCTGTTTGCCATGTAAACGAAGATCAAATAGTAAGTCTAGACTATACATTATAGGCTTTTGATTTGTAGTAACTGATATGAAACTCACACTCGTATCAATGGCAGACGGTTGTGTATCGTTTAATGGACGGTTAATAATTTGCTACACGATTTGGTAGCACCTATCTTCTTTTGTGGTTTCTAACCATGCGTAAAAATATTAAATATTTACTACAGAAAAAAATGTGATTCACACGAACTAATCATATAGTGTCTAATAGGATTCATGCAAGAGCAATCTATTGCGTCAAAATGTCTAACAACGAAAATGTCAGTTATGGTGGCCACCACGATGTATCGTCGTGAGAGTCCTTCAGTGGCATGATACAGGCTTTGTGGCTCCCTCTTTATTTTAGGTCATCCGTTTGATATAATATTCTGTGCTTAGTCCCTTACCAGTACCAGTAATCTAAGACGGGCATAATTTCAAATACAAGCTGGGCCTTTATTCAAGGATAAAGTATCTCAATCTATTACGCATTTGACGTCGCCGTTAGTTACCTATAGTTGGAAAGTCAAATACCTATTCCCAATTTGAAAGCAAAAAAACTAAACTAATTATCAGACGTTGTTTGTTGCTTAGGGGTTTAATAGTGACGGTTTTGCTAAAAACTTAAAAACGACAACAATGCGCGTAGAGAAAGGGAGGAACTAGAAAAGTTGGCTCGTGGTTAGGCAAAATCTACGATAACAGGAAGAAAAAAAATAAGTTTCTAGATGGAGAAAGCCGAACCACATTTTAAGTTCTGTTCAATAATACACGTTTTGGCGCTTCGCTCTTCATATGCAGATGACGGAATCGATATAAAACTATTGTTTCTTACATATATTTGTATAATTAATAGATCAGATGCACTATCAAATAAATATGTTTATTATTTATTCTGCGGTTGACATCATCGGGTATTGCCGTGTTGGTTTGGAGCATCTAATACAATCGTTAACAGACGAGCCGACAATCTTTAACGCATTTTAAGTCGAAGCCGTTTTAGACGCTCGGTTTTGTAGAAATTCTGTTTCGGCCTTAAAAACACTTATTTATGTATCTTTTATTTCGCTTTCAATAATTTATTCACAAAGCGTTTTTTTTTTTATAAATGCGTTCATTATATGTACATCCGCACAGAACCGTTTCGACGCAGCAAAATATTAAACTATGGCAATATAATATACTATAGTGACGTTCGAGCTTTTGCAATTTCCCTTGCTATATCAAATGCTTCTATTCGCAAGCGTTGCTTTATCTTATTCTGGTGTGCCCTATTTCAGCGTGAAAAATAAAGACGTACATGTCATTATATTAACAGTCCAACATCCCTAGCGGTATGTTGGCGGAAGTTCGATTCGGAAGAAAGGTAAAGTTTTGTTGAAACGAGCTATAAGCATAATGTGTAAGGCGTCTTATCAAATCAATGTATCGTTAATGCTTCCATCCGTAGAATCGATGTATTTCTGCACAATGCTAAACTGCCTATATAGTGGTTAGCTTGATATGTATTCGTTAACTCGACCTTTGTCTAAAGACCGCTTGATTGCACGATGACGGTTAAGGTACTGGTAAGGCACTGGATAGGTAAGTGAACATGTTATTTGCACACTGCTCCGAGAAGCATTCATATCTCAATGGCGAAAGGACGAAGGGTTAATTAAAGTTTCCCTTTCCATGTAATGGAGTCAATGCATAGAATCAATTGCACCGATAAAGAATAATGTCTGCTAAAAGGAATATATAAATAAATTGTTAATCTCTAAATAAACGTATATTATTAAGCAAATAGTAAACCGTTATCTCAATTTTTATATCAGACTACAAGCAAGTTTATCCTTCTAGAGATAGACCATTGCAATAGCGTATCTAGAGCTTTTTCAAATAAATAAAATGTTTGTTTGTCCTTTAAGGGCATCAGTGGGTTTTAATGCTCATAGTAAAAAATCGAACTGTCGTACGATAATGAATCCATAGTGTTCTTCTTTATGTTTAAGGCATAATACTCACATGAACTTCAAAAAACTCGTAAAATTTTTAATTTGATTGACATTTTCACCAAACTGTTAATATAAATGTCTGCAAATATGGCCGATTATCAGCCATACAATAGACAACAATACAGCTAATGAACAATGTGGAACTTCAGAGGCACCATTGAACGTGGCAGCATCGAACGTGGCAGCCTGCTCCGATATCTCCGCATACGGATTGGTTCCATCATCAAAATACATCGGGCAGTCGTCATCTGCAAAAACGATTATTTCCACAGTTAATAGTATTTTTTAGCCAATTAGCACGCTGTCTTATTAAAGGCGACATTCGACACATGCCTATAGTTCCATTGAAGAGCCAACCTACAAACAAAGTTAGTCTGCAACTTACGTTCTCTTTCGTATTCAACCATATCCAGGGCAACTTGAGCCCCTTCCCGCGAGCTAATAGATACGACGTCCTGTTTAACGTGACAGAACGCACCGACACTAAGTGACATGAGAATTCGGTTGAGATCAGCACGTTGATACACCCAACAGCGGTACTTAGAGTAGGCGTCCTCTTCTTCATACGTAATGAGGTAGCTTTTGAGGTTCTCTCGCCAAAAGCCAATACATTTGAGCATATGGTCTGGCTCGGAGTAAATATCTACGGGACGGCCGAAATGGTCAACAGACACACAATAGTCGGCATCAACAGCGATGGTCCGTTGATCGCGATCACATACGGAGAAGTCTACAAATAATAAAAATTAAATAGATAATAAAACAATCCGTAGTAAAGCAGAGGTAACTACTGGAGCGAACACACAAATGAAACGTCCAAATACCCTCTAAAATCCTTTGACCTCTAAAATCCTTATTCCGCTAATTGACTTCTAAATAGCTTTTTTATTGCTTATCCCTCAGAAGACATACAAACGGGTCTTCGAAGAATGTTGGAGTTCTAAAGGAAATCATAACCGAGGTACAAAATATCTGTACAACTTACCAGAAATGTTTTCTTTACAGTAGACGTTCGGGCGGGGCATCTGGGTTACTCCGCCCCGAATTCGAGTCTCAAACAGAATATCACCGTGCTGCTGGAATTTGAATTTGCCTGCTACCGGACATTTAATGCTTACCGGATTCTTCATCACCAAGAGATCGTACCTTTACAGAGCGAATGGATAATGTTAACAAATGCATGAACGTATGTTCACTATAAAAAAAAAGAAAATAGATAAAAAGTCCAACGTTTTTATGAGAAAATCACTTGACTTGGGTATAAATTTATTTTTTTATATTCGCTTTTTGTGTAGTCTAGCAGCATGAACATTAAAATGAGGAATAAGCCCGGTTATTTTGAATTTCTCATAATTATAGGTAAACAAATTTTGTGTAGAAGGTCAGTTGGCAATAGAGCTTAAGGTTGAGGCTCAAATAATTTTAAATTTCTTTAATAGAAAAGAAATAGGGAGCGAAAAAAATGCCTACGCGGGCAAAGATATACTAAACAACCGTTGGCAATACAAAAAAATGTGCTAGTGTATACAACAAGGATCAAAATTCTGTCTCGTGACTTAAAAACGCTCACAAAATTTTTCGATTTGCAAAGAAACGTCAATTTAACGCATCTACTATTTGGCTTAAAGTAAAACACGTTAGAAAATTATATAAGCAAGAAGTAAGGCTATCTGGGCCACAAATTATTTTGTATACAAAAGTCAGTCATTCAGCAAAGGTAAAAAATAGGTTATTTTTTTGAGAAAAAAGTATGATATTGGCTAGTAAAACAACGCTGTATAAAAACTTAGTGTCAAGCAAACTAAATTAAGGGTCATGATTTATCTGTCATAGGTCGTTATGAAGTTTTGTTGGGCAGTGTGAAGTTAGGTTTATAATGGTCCAAACAGTTTCCAAAGTCGATTGAACCTGTAGAATTACCGGTGTCATCCATAAGCCTGGTATAACATCCATCATGAATCGTGACTGATAACCGTAAGTGTTTCACATGTATATATGTAAAAAATTGTTAAGTCTTGATCGTGCATTACGGCAAAAGCGTTGTCACAGTTTTTTCCAAAAACCATCATATGAGGCATTTGATCGGTAACGACGGTATGCTGTACAATCAGCTAAATATACGACCCTAGATTAATCTATGAAATTATTTTTCATTAAATACGCTCGCTACACAGTGGTTCAGATAGCCTCGCATCACGCTGGCCCATATATCTTCTAGAGCGACCATGTAATAAAGCTCAATGTTGTGCCTGATATAGAAACAATTGACTTTCAGTTAGTTTTAACATATGCAGCTCTGGATTTAATTAGCCTACATACACGCTGAGCTTATACAAACCTCCAATCCTGCTGAGCTCGGAACATAGTCCACGAACAAACAGTAGAAAAAGTTGGATCTCGAAGTTCTTTGCCTTTGCGATATCGAATCACAGAGTGGTGTCGTGGCACGAAATCGAAACAAACATAGTCACGTTGGCTAAATGATATTAATAAGAGGAACAATAGAAAATTAGGGATAGCTAACGCTAAGCATTATGAATATGTTCTATTGCTATAAGGAACGTGTTCAATGGTGCCATATTGTAGTTCACTTAAAGAAGGATAGTTGACGTTAGTAAAACGTCGTCGCGCACACATAAATTAGTTCTGTATAGATGTATGCATAATTTCAAAAAGAGATCCAGTGATCTCCGCACCAATACGGAGTAACAGTACAAATCGAACAAACAAACAAACCAATGTACAAACTATACGAGGGAAATATTATTGCTGGTCTAACCTCTAACGCTCTAAAAAAACGGGCCGTTTGGCCCTCATGTATTGGCTTGGAACGAAAGAAGAGTATTTCTTTGCAATCTGATAAATAGGCAAACTAAGCAATCTGCTTCTTTGTTTCAAATGAACGCCGATTTTCATTGTACCATTGCACCAAAATAAAGCTTATCTTCTACTAACACTAGCCATCACATTTGAACAGATATACAAGTTTGCTTTCGGAATCGACCTGTTTTAATAGACACACTTCTGTACCAAATACTAAAATACGGTTTTATCATCCTATTCATGGAAGGCTCCATGTGTTCCAATGCTCCTGTGCAGGCATAACAAATGCATCAAGACCTTTGGTATGTATCTATCTATGCGTATTGCTAAATGAAGTTATTCGACTGATTGTTCACGTACATATAAACCATATGAATAGATATGCTAGATTCATACCATCCGTTGATTCCGTGTCTCGCCATCATATATCTATTGTTTCTTTTTTCGACGCAAACGTACACCTGTTCCTTGATGCGGCCTGTATCAGGCTTCCATCGCTCGATAATGTGAGTTCGATTGATAATAACATCCGCATCGAAGTTAGCAGTGTTAATCCATTCGCCAGTAAAGTTTTCCGGTAGCTTACAACGTGGCTCCATAATTTCAGTCTTCACTATAAAAATAAATAACTTTCTTTATTACAAAATCGATAATCATATATAGTTGCAGATCGAGATGTTGAAAAAGAATCAAAGTCTTTCGTTTAACGCAAACCAGACCTCTGGACCTCACACATAGCAAATTGTGACACCCAAAATATTGTAGAATCCCAAATCAGTGGGCTCTAACCTTTATTTTTTTAGTTGTGCATATTTCTTCATAAAGCTGCGTAACATATAGATATTCGCAAATATATGAAACTTAGATAATTTTCTCGAATAACTACGCTAAGTGCACCTTTACGGATAACAATCTGATGATTACGAACCCTGCTCCATGTGGTATCTGGATGGGGCATCCTGAGGATTCTTAAGGACATTACACTCAGGGGTAATAGATGCTCCCAAGAAAGTGTCGTCATCTCTATTAGCCAAAAAACAACGATATTTTTCATCAATACGAGATTCGCGGGAGTTCACTACGGCGAAAAAGTGGTTCTTCCCAATGTACCAATCACCGAGACACTTAAATTGGACTTCTGCAATCGAATACAGAAATAGTGAACGTCACTACAGGCTGCTTTCTTTCGTGTGCTGATTATAAATGGTTTCAACAAATAAAAATACACCTAATCCGTTGTCCGTTTTTATAGCCTTTTTGCGAAATTCATTAGAGAGCGTCTTGCGCTTAGAGGGTCATCCTGTTTGGTTGACCGATCTGCAACGTCGCCATAATGGAGCTCTTTGGGGTCTTGTTATCTGTAAAAAGAAATATTCAGAAATTCTAGACAATAGCATTATTTTCTTTTTAAGAAACATTAACAACAATAGTAATGTCCGTATGATGCTAAGAACCGGACAACCAATGTTTCGCTATCCGTACGTGTGTTTACCTCCTTCCTCGGTGTCTTCCATGCCCTCACACTGCCGATAATTCACTTGGAACTGCTGGTTGTCTATGAAGAACTGACTACCAGGTACTTGGCACGCTGTAATGTTAGCATCTGGATGCTTGCACTCGCCGGAGAATCTGTACGTGTTTTTATACGCAAACTTCCAGACACCTTCAAGGGACGAGCGACAGTTTTTTGGCGTAGGGTTGGTAGCTGAAAAAAAGCGGTGTTATTGGTTAATATACTCAGCAGTGATTTCTGAACCCAGGTCGAAGGTTCGACAAATAAACGAGGATAAAAAATACGTAAGCAACATATTCAAACCAGGTACAGTAAAACTAATTATTACATTAGCACAATACAGTTAATGATTTTTATTATTTGTGGAAGGCTCTAGTAGAATTTAACAGACGTTTTTCGAATTAATTAAAAATTCCCACTTTTTCTTTTCGCTCCGGAGAACTTTGCTGATTACATACCAGTATTCGATCTGCATTTGAAATAGAAGCACATCCTTCACTTTTAAAACGTACATGAACATTCAGGTCCTGAATATCGAGCAAAAATAATTTACATACAAAATAGTGTGATCTGTTCCATATTGACGTCGAGATTCCGGCAAACCGTCTGCACGTCGGGCCTCTCTGTAGGGTTAATATTTACGCATGGTGCTAGGAGAACAAAGACAAATGCGTTGAACCAATCGTTAGATACTACCATTCTAGCAATGAACAACAAGTGTATACAAACAAAACAAAGTGAATACAACTATATGTGATGGAACTCTAACCCGCATATGCTGGGAATCGGTGAAAAACCTGAAATTTTCCAGGAATCCTTATAAATTTCATAGATACAAACATGCCTCATCCATCATTCTTAGTCTGTGTGCACTTCGGTGCAGAGTTTTGCTTTCTCGATATTCTGTAGTGAAAATAAATCTGCTTAAGCTATTATATACCTTTTATGCACAATGATTACTCACTTGAAATTTTGTCGATAACGTTGAGAGTTCGCACGAACATTCGCGTACAGTAGTAACATGGCCTAAACGTGAAAAATCAGAAAAACATTAATATGTTTATGTTAGCTTAGGACGCCTGTGATTTTTAGATTTACTTTTTTTTAATGCTTTATTATTGTAACTAAAGGTACTTGCATTTTTCACCGCTAAAGACCCATGCCAGTTTATAGTTAATGCGGCTAGCTTAACCGTATAGTGAGCTCTGCGAAGGATTGCAATGATTCAACTTTTTCTCACTAATACAGAATGATAGGTTTACTTATTTTTGCAAAAAATAAAAGTTTATCCACGGTGATAAACTCACACATGTGTATCAGTTCTCTGCAGAACGAACGTATAGTTGTCATTGTTGTATATTGTCAAATTGATACACCGCGTGTTGATGACCAGGTTCCGCTGCGTATTCTGATCGTATGCGTTGAATCGGATTGTTTCCTGCAAATTGAAACAGGAATTGTCCATGCAGCGAGAAAAATCATCATCCTTTATTTTTACGCCGATTTTTCAACTCAATTAATCTGACCTGAGCAACACATAATGAAGCTTTAATTTGCTTTCGTAACGTGTGAATTTTTACAAATGACCAGTTGAGAGCATGTAGCCCACATGATGGCTTAGCGGAAAACGTATTTGCTTGTTAATATTAGGGACACATAGGTCAGATCATTCTACACTAGATACAGTAGATAGGTAGTGCTAGATGTAACATTCGAAACTTTAGTTGAAACCGAGTAGTAGTTTTAACGAAACTCATTTTTGTCAAAATTTTTCCACAGTTCATGTCCATCACCTGTTCGATCGTAGTAAAGGTGTCATCCCCACGCTCTCTCGAATACCATTCGCCCTGGACTGTCTGCGAGATATGACATCGTGGGTCGTAATCGTAGTTTCCACCAAGGTAAATCTGAGCACAGCAAAGGCTGAAGATAGCTATAAGGAAAATCCGTAATTAAGCATCAACTTTATGTTTTACAGGCTCTTGAATGGCAAATTAATTTAGAATAAGCAAACGACAACTATTATCACTATTAATATTTTTGTGCCAGAAACGAATGCGAATCGCTAGTACATTTAGGGTGATAGTTTTTTTCGTAAATATCCCAAATTTTTACGTGATAAAAAGTTAAAAACTTTAGTTAAAAAACGCATTTAGAACTACGTCGTCACACGAGAGAATTATGAAGTCAACCGTTGGAAATCTCATCGATAGAAATAGCAAATAGTATTTTTCTGTACATAAATATCAAAGCAGGAATATTCTCTAGTTGTATGTCAAAGAACATGACCCGTTTCAAGCGTATTGTAGCTCAGAGGTTCTTCATTTGAGCATTTTTGGATGATACGGAAAAATTGGGCATTCGTGAATGAATACATAAGAACCGAGAAAAATATGCTTCTGACAAAATATATTTCGCAATAAGGATATATCGTGAAACAGAGTCGTATTGTTCGGCTTCAGTTGTTTATTTAGCTTAAGCAAGATCATCATAAATGCACCAAAAAATTAATTCGAATAGTTAGCGTAAAAGGGACATCGTGGAACCGACAGCTAGCCCCTTGATAATAAGGTTTTCTCTCGCCGGCTAATTATTTCAGAAATAACCGCCGTAACTCACTAAGCAACCTAAAAAATACTGCATGTATTTATACAGTGTTCGTGAAGACAACTCGCATCGCATTATGGTCTAGAGCTGTAGACTAAGTTTTTTCATTTCAATAATTGCGACCACTACGCGAATGCTAGCGAAACTTCATATGTACATCGTACACTCTCCACGTATTGTCCACGTATTGTCAAGGTGTGATACCTTGACATCTTTGGTATACCTTCGCGGGAAGCCGTTTGACGTATGCGTTTTACCCAGTTAGTCTGATATTTTAGGCATATATCACTAACAAAGATTTCTATACTATCTAATTTAACTCATTTTGTCCCTCCACTTCTACCTGAAAGCACAGCGGCCAAATGAACTGCATTGAATTCCATCGTACTCGACGACTCCGCTCTCCCGTCGTATGTCAGTACTCTCAAAAGATGCACCCCATTTCGAACGTATCCGTAAATCGATCACTGTTTCTAGCACGAATCTTCAACAACCTTCTTGTACTCGCTAAACGACCCGGATGATTTCAAGCTTCTGCATAAAAGCAGCATAAGGCAATACAACTAAACCATCATTATCCGAACGGTTGGGGGCGTACGAGAAAAGCTCTGATGACAACGATAGCTGCCACACGATAGCAGACCCCACCGACATCAAACGAACCGTTGACGCTGTTACGTTGGCCCCAGCGCCTCGAATCGAATACGAGTGGCGTCGTTACCCTGGCGACGGCGATCCACGCTTCTTATATGCTACCCGAGAAAAGAATGATTATCTATACAATTGTGATTGTATAGCCATAAGAACAGTAAAAAGTAAATAAGGTAATTATACCTACACAGCTGTCAGTCGTAAAGATGCAAGAGTGTGAGAGAGAGCAATCGGAGCTTCGATGGTCTGCGGTATCCCTACAGGATACGATTTTCGTCCGGTCGAATTCGCGCTGCTCATGAGATCCGTTGGTCATGGGTAGCCAAGTGCGCGCTCTTCGATCAGAAGCAAAAATCACCGTCGCATTTATATTAGAAAGCCGGTGCGATAGGCTGGCATACGGCTATAGGATCAGGTATATTATCCAATACTTTTATAACTGGTAAGAGGCTGAAGTGAGCGCTCTACACAACGATAAAAGAAGTTGTGTTTCATTTATGAGGATGTTTCCGTTTTCGGTAGAGCTGTATATTTGCCTAATGGTAACTTGGTGATTACTAGAAGATCAACTTAAACTTAGCACAAAAATAATTTCTACTAACTGGTCAGGATTTTATAATCGTTTGTCGGGCATTGCCACTGCAGATATTTTGTTCTTTTTTGTACAGAAATTAGAGAAAAGCTTAATTTACAGCCGTAACACCACTCACTATCAGTCTTTAGTCTAGTGAAAACCTCAAAATAATCGTAGTATACCGAATACCAACTTTACTGTCGGTCTGTTAAACGCGCGGCCAGCTCTACCGTACTACGTACGATGCCATGCGTTTACTCGATGTTAACAAATGAATAACCAATGTTTAGGAAGTGTCAAATCTATGTCGAAGTTTCATCGCTATTTCATGAACGTTTCTCAAGTTTAATTATTCCATTATTCTATGTAATTCTCCTTCTTCTATATAATATAGAAATAAACCGTTTGATGAGACTCAGTCAATAGGTTTGTTACATTTAAAAAGTCAATGAATGCTTGTTGTTCGGGACTCTGTACCGCTTTCTTACAGAGAAATAGACCTCTTATCAAAAACCGCGAGTTCTTTACGAAGCGGATTGGGTATTAGCAGTTCGGTGTCCGTAATGTACACAGACGTTCGTAGCATCGATCTTGGGTACAAATGCATTTTGTTGCTGTTTTGGCTTTTGCTATATCTCAAGTGGGCGGCACGTCAACTTGAAGACCCAGTCACCTGACAGAGGCGTTCTTTAGACGACTGAATAAAGAACCTATCGTTTAGCTGCTAGTCGCCAGGTCGAACTGATACGCATCTGAAAAATGTCAGAAACCCAACTTCTTTTGTACTTTGTTTCATTATGCTTTCGTTATGATTAGCGCCGTAACATAATTCTATCGGACAGCGGGATGAATGATTATTATTTATAATCAGTTTTTTTCACTAATGTTCGAGTAAAGGTAACGTCATAGGTTTCGTCTTAAACTAAGTACGCTATAACTAACGGTTGGCATCATAAAATTGTATGGAAGCAGAGATGAACAATTGCTTTCACGTTCGTCAAGTTGCTGGGCAGCGATCTATCGTTTCAATAAATTTGTATGCTAACCATGAATTGAAACTAATTATAAACTGCTTTTGTACAAAGCAGTCGGGCCTAACGTCGGCATTTCCCTAATACAATACAAGCAGTCCGATTGATTACGAGGATGTCGACCAAACAAATCTATTGCAAAAGATGTGACAGTCTGCGAATTGTACAACTAACGAAAATCAATCAAATCTAACTCTAGCTATTGGATTCTACGACTCTCATTGGGTCAGATGCTATCAGCTGATACAAGCACTCTATTAGTTGATATTCCTGAGGACATTTGCATAATAAACTCGTATTTATTTTTACAGCAGACTGGACGAGAAGGCTTCAGCGGTGAAGTTCGCGGTCGAACTGAAACTACAATCGAAGTGGTAATGCGGAGTACACCAAAATAACGAAAAACAGAAGATACCAAGTGATCAGACAAGATCTCGGTAAATATCGGTTGTGGTCGAAATTGGTCCAAAAAACGTGGAACTTAACCTCGACGTAAACAACGTCACCATGGACGAAAGTACTGAACATTCGAAAACTGCCAAAGGCCGCGTTGAGTTGCAAAACCAATTTACTTTACTCAACAACATACACAAACAAAGAAGCAAACGATTTATAAGGATGCCTCGTATCTAGCACATTTGATACCCGTGTCAACTGGTGATATTTGCTGAGTTTTCGGCTGCCTATATGAACTCAATATAAATTAAAAAGAAACTATAGAGAACTTGTATTACATGCCATTTTTTTTTGATCCATTATTGATGTTCTAGGGCCGCCTTGGTCAATTTGATTCGTGAATGAAAGTATCAGACATATGCGGGAAGTGATACCCCAGAAATATAAACGCGTGGGCTGCCCAAGACAAAAAAAACGCTTTCTCTGAATTGGAAATATCATATCTGCTGTGCACTTTTTTTCCTGTCAAGAATATAAAAATTTCCAGGTGAGCATGTTACAGAACGAACTCGTGTGGCACGTGAGGCGAGCCGTACAAACTGTATTGCATAGTCGTAGAGGAATCACAGAGGGGTTTAGATATGAAGACAAGCCTCTTCCGGATGTCTCCGCGCAGCGACGTCAAAAAGAAGCCAGCCTTAAGATGACGCTGGTCTGTGAAAAAAACACAATTTGACCTCTTCGAGAAGAAAGTAGTAAATTTCGTTCTGCGCGGACAAATCACTCAGATGAAGACCGACACGGCCATTTTAACTAATAGCGAAGAAATGACACTGGAATTAAAGATCGCTGAAATGTATAAAAAGCTGCAACTTTGTGCTGACGAGGTTTATATGAACTTTGGTGCTGGACGAAAGTGACCTGAAAAACGAAGTTTTGAGAAGCATACCGCAGCAAACATCAAATAGTGCTGGAACTTAAAGGGAGGCACATCATAAAAATCTAAAACACCTTCCTTAAATATGTCAGGCGGGGGAACATGCTCCTTAAAACCTGCCACCAGCAGTCACTCAAATGGGCACAGAAACCGTCCTAGCCGAGATCCAGAAGCTAATAAAAAAGCTTCCGGCTGATACCGGAAGGCTACGAAGAATAAAGGACATGAGAGTTTAGACACGTGCTTGATCACCCACAAGTAAATATATGATGATATTCGAGAACAGCTGGAAATTCGTCAGCGGTTTAAACGTCGACAGCAAAATATTGACCTATACATTATTTGGGCCTAAATGACCTAGGATATTGATAGACCTCTCTTCTCTGCTGAGCAGGATTTACTCTAAATCGAAAGCTGACGATTCACTGTCCGCATCAATGCAAGCATGACAAATGCCCGTTTGACGTTAAAGAAAATTCCTCAAGGACGAACTTCTACAGCTAAACCCCTAAATGAATGCATCAGCAAGCGTCTATGGAAAATATGAGTGGAAATAGTGATGACTCTATAAATACAGGGCTATCGAAATCTCTTAGAGTAATGACGGTTTATTTCGGGTAGATCTTTTATAGGAAGTTGGCTTACTATGTCTCTTTTAGTTCAAGCGTGAACTGCCACATGAAAATAACTGCTAGCTGAAGTGTTTTGTGGAGTTCGCTTCTGTTAACTATACGATACTAATCGCTGATTGAGGTTTTACATAATTTAGCTCCAAAAGTCGACCACACCTAAAAATTTTACTGTATATTTTTTGTAAAAAAAATACCCTAAAAATAATAATGGTCCAAATCGATACTGAGGATCCAATACCCAACAGACGGGTTATGTGAGCCTTTTAAAATGATAACAAAAGTTGCCTACACTTAAACATGTGTGTTGTCGCTATAGACGTGTGCTTATATCTTTACTCAATCAAGAGAGAGTCTTCCACCGTAAATATATGGAATAATTAACCACTCTCTTTACTTTCAAACGAATCTATTTCATGGAAGCTAGAACCTCGATGTGCACTAGGTGAGTTGCTGAGTAAACATTTCAACTTTTCGAGTCATTTTATGCACTCTCCTTTTTGAATTGTTTGAATGCAAGACATAATCTAAGTTGGCCTCAAGGGCCAACTCTAAAACATTCATCTCAATCACCATATGTTCGATTTGTATGCATTCTCACTTTATATGTAGATGCATTTTTGGAGGAACACATTCTAGTAGACCAATCGAGATAGATTAAAAAAATGAGTGTTTACTTAAAATGATGTGTGTTAGCCTGTGACAGTATTTGATTATTGATAAAATAATATAGTAATGACTAGTTAAATATATAGCGAAACTAGTTACACGGTAATATTCCTAGAAAACTGCACTACTCATCGAGATAATGATCTATCCGAATATGCGATACTTTATGTAGCCGCCATGTTTCTAAAGAGCGTAGCGCCATTGAACGTCAATGGAGGGGAAGAATATAATAAAAACGTGCTTGCAGTTTTCGGCCTTCTTTAACGTAAAAACTCCACTTTAGTTTCTGGTTGCTATGGAAGCCTACATATTCTTTCGTATCGGCGTTCAGTTGTGATTGTGTCAGGAGAAAGTTGCAAATGCAATTACATCAAAACAAAGGCCACCATTTTTTCATAAACGGCTATAAGGATGCATAAAAGTACGCCTAAAAGGAATACAAACAAAGATGCACGTTATAGTTCAACAAGTAGACGTGAAGGACTAATCTAAAAATCATGTATGTTAGCGTATCCGGGGCACTGTTCAAGTACCTGATACAACAACATACATTAGCAACAGTAGCTACACTTATGGTAAATTGCAAGAAAGCGACCCTAATGAATTGCCCCAATGAAATTATAAATTACATTTTGACGATATACAAGCTTGTACGATGTTGGTGCTTAATAAGTACTAGACGATGCTGCGACAGCGCTAGTTTTAAAGGGTGATAAGAAAAGTGCAGGAAAATAACCAGAAGTGCTGTTGTCCATTTTACATCTAGTTATAAAAATTTATGTAGCGTTCCGATCCAGTTTATCGAGGGAGGATCTTTAGTTACTACTAACAGTGTACTAGAAACAACTTTCTTTGTATAGACCGCCATGTAAACGGCCTTGTTGTGTAGATACATGTTCGTTTCTTATTTTGCGCCCGGTTATTAAGCCGTTAGAATTTACTTGAGTCGAATGACTTTCAGCATGAAACGAATTGTGTCTATGCCCGAATTCAAACCTGGACCACGACGTGTTCCTAAGTTTAGCGGGCACGAGTGTTACCTACTACGCTATCACGCGGACATGTGGACATATATATATGTCCACATGTCCACGTGTATAAATTAATTTACAAATGCAAAAGAAAGCGCAATAGTGTTGTTTAAAATGGTTCAAAATCTTTTGTAAACCCTACCTCAAAGCACAGCAGTTTAAATCGTCATAGATTAGTCTGCGCACTGCTCGTGGATATGATAAAAAATCGCGCTTTTGTTAACAAAAGAGTGCACAGAAGACAAAAGTAGACTCTTCTTATCTCGACAACTGTTAAAAATTATATGTCATATAGTTCTGCTTGTAAGATTTCTATTTGCAAGACAGTTCGGCAGTATTCGGTGAAAAAACTAAGTTCAGATTTTTGTGAACTTTCTCGGCATCTTTGATTATCTGCAAGCGACTAATTATTCCAATTAACCCGACACATGCGGGCCACCTGTTCGGCAAACTAACTTAAAATCATATTGAATTATAACTTACATTGCACAAAGCATAATTTTCAAATTTGAACAAAATTAGGATAGACAAATTAATAATAGTACGTTTGCCATTGATATATATATGTTGAGTTTCCTTGATATTTTAAAAGGAATAGTGTTCCAGGGTAATGATAATAATAATCCAGAACAATGTTCTATAAATCAGGCGCAATCGATTACGTGTCCATCTCCAACTTGTTGGCAGAAAGTATATACTGGCTTAATACGTAATAAAAAAATGACGACTGAATGGTTGGAGCAACAAATAAATAATGGATAAATGTACACATTACTATTACACGATTGCATTAAATCTGAATGAACTTATGTTGCTTTTGTGACATAAGGTGATCAACTTCAGCAAATTTATTGGGCTAATAAGCCAATAAGCCAGCTGAGTACTCTAAGGAACAGTCTTCCTTAATGCGTTAAAGGCTATTAATTAGGTAGGCTGCACTTCACTTCAAGGGCTTTCGTCTGCTATCCTAGGACTTTCACCTATTAAACTCTGGATATTGTATTCTTAGGCCTTAATTCATAATTCATCCTGATATTACTTTAAATTCGAGGGATAGCTGAACAATTAAAGAAGCTTTGTTCGAGTCCACCTTCCCGATACTACGAAAAATCAGAGTTTTACAAACTGTTTTAGTTATAGCTTAAAATGCATTCATTCATCAAGTTCTTACGTGGTTCAATGTGTCGTCTGAAAATCAACTGGAGTTTCTGCTCGCTGAATAATCTCATGTCTCACCAGTTTACGCTTAGTACTAAATCATCGTTTGCTAGATGAGTTCAAAATGCGTATGGCAAATTTCCTTTTTTGTCTTCCTTTAGCTTGTGGAAGCTCTTTCTACCAATGTTTTTGTTTTGGCGGGCTTTGACGGTCTGCTTCTGTACGTCATCACGCGAAAAGAAGAATTGCCGGTCATCATTCAGTACAGTATTTTGGTTGTGCAGAAACTTGTTTTGAATTCGCAGGTTTCCCCCTACCATTCTACCAGCTTTCCTCAAGTAAAGTGTTTCAGTAGCTTAAGTTTAATTTCACTTTTTGCCTCTGGCATTAGACATGGCTTCGGAACGGTACAGTTTTTCACTGACGACGTTTAGTCCCTCGGGAAAGCTCGTTCAGATTGAGTACGCACTCAATGCTGTGACAGCTGGAGCTGCTTCTGTGGGTATTAAAGCGACAAATGGAGTGGTTTTGGCTACAGAAAAGAAACAGAAGAGCATTCTTAATGTGGAGCACTCGACATTCAAGGTATAGAACCACGTGTACTTTAGACATGTGACCATTATCGAAAAAGCCGAATAGGACATTCGAGCAGTGAATTCGAAATGTGTGCAAACTTCGCCACTTAGGTTTCTAATATTTACATACCCTTTTTACTTCGTACTTTTTTTCTATCAATTACACCGTTCTACTTCATCCATTGTGTAACTAAAATTCGGTCTAGTGTTCCCAAAATATGCGAACAATTACATCCAATAGTTTTCATTGTGGTTTGAGCCATTTTTTGTATATAATGAACTTGCATTATTACGGATTCTGTGAGTTTCACGGCACAAAGCTATTCTTAGATTTGAATATGAAAGCAATCTGAACGAAAGGGTATCCACAGATGTATGTTTATATATGGTGCTGGCTTGAACAGTCGAACCTTTGATTGAAAGATACCAGCGGTCGCTGGTTTTCCATTTTACATAATCTGTATTACATTTTATATCTACTCAATATATATACAAGTTAGATTTTGTATCTATATCTAAATAAGCATCGCGAATTATAATAAGTTAGCTAATTGGCTAAACATTTTTTTGATAGTTCAATAGCAATTACATCAAGCACACAACTAAACACTGTTACTGGTCATAATTGATTGAGGGCTTTGTCGTCGTGTTTAAATATATAATTTTATAATAACTCATGGTCGTTTTTATTAGTATTTTTTTCTTTTCATGGTACTTTTTGCCAATGAGAAGACCGTATTTTGCCGTCTTTCAAGAACAAAAATCAACGATCTAATAATTAGATTGCTAAATATTAAATATAACGATTAATTTCTTGTAGGTGGAGATGATCGCGGATCATATTGGGATGGTATATTCGGGTTTGGGCCCAGATTACCGTTTGCTTGTGAAACGGGCCCGAAAAATTGCCCAACAGTACTGGTTAACATATGGAGAGTCTATTCCTACCACGCAACTCGTCCAAAAGGTGATAATAATTATACCAGTGTTCGATTATTCTTCCTTAGGTGTCGAGTTATGGTGTACGTCTCAAATCACACTCCGTATGCTGGGCAGCATGCAATATAGGTTTACTTCATTTTGGGATTTTCTCGTCGAGCCCTCCCATTGCAAACGTTTTAATCTATTTCATGAATAACTGAGCTTCTGCTATAAAAAAATAAACAAATGAATGTATTTTACTCTAGACTACTTGTATGGGTTTTTTTTCTTAAATACATTCGAAGCAGAACGTTTCGAACATTACACAGATAAATTACACAAAAGAAACAGTACACTGTACAACAATGTGAAGCTACTAAACCATAAACCACCACTTGGGCTATTCCAAACTGATAGTAGAATAGGATAGAAATAGATAAAAAAAGGCTTCGATCTTTCTTTCTTCTTAATCGGTATAACAGTAATTATAATTAACGTGTTTTAATTTGTTGGTGCTAGGTGGCACACATTATGCAAGAGTATACGCAGTCTGGCGGGGTGAGGCCGTTCGGCGTCTCGTTACTTATCTGCGGGTGGGACAACGATCGGGGATATCTATTCCAGTGTGATCCTAGCGGAGCGTACTTTGCCTGGAAGGCGACAGCGTTAGGAAAAAATAACGTCAACGGAAAGACATTTCTAGAGAAAAGGTATGTCATTAGATAAACAAAATTGGTACTTTTTTTGTAAAAATCCTTGTCAAAAAATACCTGAGCGTTTTCTGGCTATCGTTCATGACTGTATTTATGAGACGGACTGTTAAGGAGAAGAGGATTACGGACTATTATAGACTATCTAATGAATTATTGTAGACAACACAGTCATCGGCAAACCCACTCTCAATGCCAATGTGTTAAAATGTATGTAGATGCCATTATTCGAAAAAGCAGTGGCGCAATATCAAAATAACTTAAGCATATAGATTTAGGAATTGAAGTGAGTATGGTTTGTAGGAAGTGAAAAAACGCTATAGATCTCAATTGAAACAACAATTGAAAAAAGCATTTTTTTCGCATTATTTCGAAAAATACTTTAGTCCGATTTCGAAGTCAAGTCTTCACGTCGTCTGCTCATTTATACCAGGTGGGATCCAAGCTAGGATACTTACTATTGAGAGACTCACATTATAATCCTTTTCTTGTTGAACGGGCATGTAGCTGATAGTGTGTAAAAGGGCGAGGCAAAATGAATTGATATTATCTAGATGTGTCTGTGCCCGTAGTAATTCGCAAACTTTCCTGACAAGTCTTTGTTTTTTACTAATAGGTACAGCGAAACCGTTGAACTTGAGGATGCCGTACACACCGCAATTCTGACGCTAAAAGAAGGATTTGAAGGACAAATGACTCAGGACAACATTGAAATAGGAATATGTGACGCTAACGGTTTCCGCCGCTTATCACCATCCCAGGTCAATGACTATCTTGCCAATATCCAGTGATTTCGCTTTCCTGCCTCATCGATCGTGGAGTCGCCGGTCGGAACTAACGGACGTTACCTCGTTCCTTCGGGGCCTTTTCGTCTTGCAGTGTTGACGGCCTGAAGCTGGCAGGTGCCGGCCCTTTTTCTAGAGAGGTCGTCTTCGATGTGTATTCTTGGAGTTTTCCGAGATAAGTAACCGACGCAAAGCGTGAGATGGCGAAGTTGGTATGATTCTCGAAATTGCGGTTATTACTGTTTCAATAAAAGTGCAGCAGACCAGCATATTTTGTTTATCACGGATTTCGTCAGGTGTTGTTACTTAGGTAACTTTTAGTTAAGAGTGCTTAGGCAGCATTCAGTCGGTGTATGTATAATAGTTTATATGAGATTTGACTTTATTATGATATGAGACTTTTTGTATTACACCTCAAAAGATGTTCCAGGCCGAAAATCGGAAATTTCCGAAAATTCGTGATCAGTGTTCCTACGCAGCCAGTTCGACACGCTCTGTTAATGTGAGGTCCTGAAGAGGCCGGCTATCAAGTTAACGTAAGTGTTAAAACTACTTGTGATAGCGGCAAATATTGCCGCCCAAAAACTTAACAGGTTTCGATAGAATATTTTTGTGGTAAAGCTTACAGATAGCTGGGAATGCCATTTAAGATTTTGTCTTTCCCAACTTACCTGGGAAAAAAAATCACATGCATATATATACACACTTACACCAGAAAGCATGTGCGATTATGCTGTTTTACTGTATTGCGTAAAGTGTGCGGTTTTCAATTGAAAGAAGACTTGAATCTGTGTTCCCTGACATTTTTAGCCATAATTACCTACAGATTAATAGCTTAACGCTGATAAACTGCTGATACTTGCAGCAGTTATGATGAGACCTTAGATGATGGGTAGCGGTCGGTCACAAGCAAACGCAATATTTTATGATGTGTATCTATATTTAATGATGATTGAGTATTTTTCAGTCGCTTCAGTAAATTAAAGGATATATAATAGTCTAATAAGGGTGGTCGATTTTCCGCATCTATGGACCCAAAAACCATATCGAGAGTTAACAAAGTCTGTTGACTAGTTATCAACATAAGCTTGGGCAGGATCCAGTCGCTTAGGTCAATGGGTTTGTGCGGGGGCTGATATTGGCTTTGTGCGATCCAATATGGGGTCTTTCACAGACTGGACGTAGGCAAGGCTCTCAATTTCCATGTCATGTGATATTTCCGTTGCTAAGCAAGCTCATTTTTCCTTAATGGGCGGTTCACAACAACAATACCTATGCCAGCCATGTACACCCTTCGGGCTGGTCTTACCCACTATAAACAGATACGAATCTTTTTCTTAGGAGCTCATATCCGTTAAATCATGACAAATATCTATATATACAAAATTACGATTTGACACAATTCAAGTAGCAGTCACCATTTGACTTTCGTGGTAGCGAATAGTTATACATATATCATACCTCTGTCTTACATAACCGCCTGTGTTGTCTCAACTAATGGTACCATTATCTTTTTAAGTTAAAAAAGTCACGAGGGCTCCATCATACACGACCAACTCTACCTACGCCTGGCAAATGAAAGGATTTTAAGGTTTTCAATATTCTGATTATTATTGGTTTTATACTTGTATATGGGGTTTTAAGGTGTTTCATTGGTCTTTTTTATTGGACTAAAGAGGTGACTAGAAGTATGATGATTAGTATTGGTGCCTTAGCTCATGGGAACATACATTTTGATTCAAATCAGCTTGTATGTGTTGCTCAATAGAATAAAATAAATAGTAAACTTTTTTCAAATATGTTTCAAATACGTAGAAGTAGGTTACCGCGAATTATGCGTGTCTCATATTTTTCAAGCATTCGTTTCGTCCGCTTTACTTTATGCTTATGATCATATGATGAGCATATTCTTCCTTGCCTAATGTGTTTTATTTGAAACACAAGTATTGGTTCTTCTGAGTGAAATATGACTAAAAGTATAGACTGGATAGAAACTTTTGTTAAACAGGAAGACCAATAGTAAGCCCATTTTGTTAGGCTTTAGGATTAGCATGCTAATTATCTAACGGTAGTACCGCAAAAAGTACAAAGACGTAAACATTTGAATAAATGAGGTTTCTAAAATAATTCACATCACCTTAGCGGTTAATGATTGTGTTGGTGTTAGAGACGCTATAAAAACTCAATTGTATTTGGATATCCATCGCCCACCGCATATTCTTTGTTCTTTTCTCGAATCGCGAGACATCAATGAAAGATTCGGCGCGCACTAGGGTACTGGAACTAATTATATATTGACTAATATTGCTTGTACAATTTTACCGCACTCTCAGCACTTTTTAAGAACTTCAAAGTTGACTATTCTTTTCGACTCGTCTCCCATGATCTATTTGTTCTGAACAAAGTTCACAAAACGCCATAGTTAAACGAACTAACCCGTCGTCATCTGTGCTATAAATTACGTAACCTAAAAGCGTACTTAGAAAATTTAAATTTCAAAAATAAATTCGATTTTATTTAAGATATTTACAGTAGGTTAACCTCCATCGTTAAGTGGAACCAGTTTAGGTATGTTTAAGCCGGTGTAAATGTAGCATAAATTATTAATAAGCCATTGCAAAAAGACGAAACTGCCATAAATTGCAAAGCGAAGAAATCGCTTAATGGTAACAAACTAACTAATTCAGTTTACCAGCCCACAAGTTCAAGGAACGCTTTGACCGGACATAAAAAAAATCGCCTATTGCATAGCTTAAAAGGATAATAATTATTTAGAAACGACGCATTGGGTTGATATATTAGGTGCTTGTATGAAAAGGAGAAATATATTAAAAGAAACACATTTTGGATGACACGGACACGAGCACATGTTTTACATAAGGACCCATTCCTATTGTACTCGGTGAAAATGACCGATCATTTAAAAAGTTACAGTTTCTTAAAATTTTAGATGGCGTTTCAATGGTGGTGTAATAACGTTTAAATGTAGAATTATTCACACAAAACTTTGCAAAGAGTGAATTGGCCAGTAGTGGTACCTATAGTGTTGTAATGGGCTGCAGCGAAGTAACTTTGGTACAGCTTTTGTTATATATATATATATATATACGTATATATATATTTTTTTTTTCGGTAAACCTGCTCTCGCTAAATTTCTTTTCAAGGGTGTATATTGGTCTCGAATTTCTAGTTCTAATTTCTCTATTTAACCTCGAACTTATTCTTATGTTTTGGGTTGCCTCAGCTTAACAGCGAAGAACAGTTTCAAGAAATCTGATTAAAGAAATTATTATTTATTGTAATAAGAAGACCCTTGAATGCTGGCTTATATTTACCTCTAAATCAGGGTATTAAATACCAGCTTATATAAAACTATAGTAAGTCATAATTAACGAGTTGTTGTCATATAATACTCACAATGAGTTTCTCAAATTAGTCAACGAGGTTTTATGATAGGTACCTCTTGGTAACTCTAGGCAAAATTAAAAAAAAAAACATGGATCTTGGTAAAATCGCGGTAACTGAAAAAAAATGGCTCAATACAACATTTAAAACTCTAGATATGGGTTGCTTTCGGGTAACAATAGGGACTTTCATAAATCAGTAAGACCCACAAAACGCTGCTTTAGCTCGGTCTTAAAATAGAATACCATACGTCGCAGTCGTTAAACGACTACAGTTTTCTTTTAGTGAAGCGCTATATGCGTGCACCACTAGGCTGTATAAAATTAACAATATATATATACATATATATATACATATACTGTATGGCCTGAAAGCTGAAAGACTGGGGTTGCATTTAAATACGAACGTGTTGAGGTAGTCCGACAGAAACTTACAGCTCAATTGTGAGGTAATCGATATATAATATTTAATATTCACATGTGCTTAAGTTATCAATTAATGACCCTACCACAATATTTGGAATCTTGCAATAAATTGTGCGAGAGTGAACTTAATTAAAAAAAAAAACAATTTTTAAGTTGCTATCAATAAAAACTAGTATAAGTAAAATTTTCTGAGAATCAATGCGAAGCACATGCGATATATTTTACATTATAAGATTAGTGCAAGAGAATATTCTCTTTAATGATGTTTTTCTCCATAAAACTGCGTTTGATTTAAACTTAAACATTTGCATTGATTAAACGATTAAAGTTCTTTACTATACATCGTGCTACAACGCAAATACATAAATATTGCATTACCGAACCATGGGTGTGTAGAACACATGTTTTGGTATTACATCTGTATTTATTTAACGTCCGATAATATCAGCAGTAATTTTTTTATAGCGTGACATTAATTAGAGCTAATAACCGCTGTGTTTTCTGTACATTGCATCGTTTATAAAATGGGTTTTAGCGGAAAATAGCCGTGTGCGCGGGCCTGTTTTGCCATTACCTAATTTATCTAATTCTGAGCTGATTCCTTTACCTAGACTAATAAGAATTATAAGTCGAATACATATTAGTAGTCTTCCCATCGCAATTACCCTGCGTCAGTTCACCGATCATCCTTTTGCAGTTACTCTATCAGCCTCGTCAAGGGACTGAGCTAACTTTAGATTTGTCTCGCTAGTGGTATGTTAGCTTTTAGTACACGTCTATTATTCGATTACAGCGCTTTTTCTGTGCTAACTTATTTGATCTGTTTCCGGGACGCACGTAAATAGGATCGGCCAAGCCTTTAAAAAACGTGTGCAAATCGAATAGCCTTCGAGTGATCTTTGGTAGAGTTTGTAGAGTCGACTCTCCTATGGATTTTGTTTCTGAAATGGCACCAAAACTCGAACATTTTTTGAGATAATTTATTTATAAGAAATATTCGTACATACTCTAGCGAATGAAGATTGGCTGTGTTGTCGGAACCTCACCTAGGGGCAAGGATTTTTATAATTTCTTTTTTTTTTTTTTATAATAAACAGTTTTACATATTTTATGTGTATACAAACATTTACTTGCGTCGATATTTCCCATGGTGCGTGTATTCTGCCTTCGGGAGGTCACCGTGACTTGAGGGTTTTTTGTCTCTTCTTATTAACGTAAGTAATTGCACTTATTGAGCTAAATGAAAATATAATAAAAATTTAATAATGATTTTATATGTTTTAATCAGTGTATATACTCCATTCCTGAAACGTCACTAAAGCTTAAAAGCTCTTTTTATAATCTTCAGCGTTTTTTTGAATAAGAACTTACGCATTTGTTCTGTCTCAGCTGGCATATTTGTTCTCTTCCTCAAACGTATCCAAAGCTTAAAGATTATTTTTTATTTTTTTCCCAATAACTTTTTCAGCATTTTAAAATTGTGTTGTCAGAACGATTTAGGATTTTCACGAAAATTAATTACACATTAACCGCTTCAATGTCTCAATCGATATTTACTAGAAATTAGCTCAAAAAAGCCGGAAGTAGCTCAAAACGTATTTTAAACCTATGGCTACATAGGAACTGAAACAATATTAGACTGCGGTAACGGCCATACAGTTATGACATTAGAGCGTCCCCACTAGAGTTCCCAGAACTTCGGCTGGCGCCTTTTTTTGCTATTAAAAACATTTTATTTTGCCTGTAAAATAAAATGTGTTGATTCGCAGACTATCGCAGACTAAAGTAGAGGCAAACAGCTAATCATATTTATAACAATATCGACTTATATAAATAATTTTTACCTAATAGCCTCTTGCATAATATAACTTAAACAAAGTTTTTCATGCAATACGCGTTGCGCGCAGCTTGTTCACGCAACAACATATACATTTCTATATTTAATTCTATATCGGTGCGAACGATGCTGGTGGCCGCCCGGGTGATTGTAAACGGTGATACCGGATCGTTTTACACATGGCGACTAAGGAAGGGTTGCTAGCCTCGGTTTGAAACCAACCAAATTATCATGTTTTTTTATGGGAAGAACCAGCTTCATTCTCTAGAGGTAATAGTGCTCGTCTAGTCGACTTCATCTTCCATACAGACCTTCTTAGGAGTGAACTCTAGCGACCCACGAGAGGTCAGTCCGACCTTTGCCACCTGGAGGTCACTTTTTGATCAGATAAACCCGCGGATCTATACCTTGAGTAATAAGATAGAATGTGGGTTAGGTTACTGCGGGTTTCGGCCTTTTTGTCTTGCGTAGATGATTAATTTATCTAACCTGACTCGTTCGCCTAGGCTAGCGAAGTATATATTGGAGTAGACATTAGCAGTTATCCCATCGCAATGATCCTACTTGTGGCCTTTCTATAGCTCTTTTTGTAGCGTTTTCAATATATTCGCCAAGGAACTTACCAAACTTTATATTTGTCTTGCTCTTGATATACTGGCTTTTGGATCATTTCGACAATGTACTTACGGGTTTTTCTAGTGTTGGCTGGTTGGCTCTGTTTTCGAGATGATCGACCATTAGGAACGTACGTGAATCAATCGAGCCGACTCTTACTAAACTTATTCGATTAATGGAGTCAGCTGAGCCATTCATTCTGTTTCCGGTACGTCACTTAGACTCGAGGGTTTTTTATTACGTATGTTCTACTATATATATATATATATATTTGATAGATATGTTTCGTTTGTTGTATTGATCCTGTTCCTAATACGTCCTAAAGACGTAAAGACTTCGCATTTTTGTAAATTTTTCCATAGTAATAATTTAGGAGTATTCTTTAAGTCTTAAGCATTTATCACCGAAAACGAATTAAAGGTTTTTTTCACGAAAATCAATTTGCCATTTTTTATTTTCCGATTGACATTTTTTCGAAATTCGCTTGAAGATCGCTCGAAACGCATTTTCACCCCAATGTAACAATGGACAAACCAACACGACCAATAGGGTTTTGGCAATTTTCACTTCAAAATATCAGTTTTAAATACACGTATTGATATCCTATTTCTATTCAGCTCATCGATTAGAGTTAAGAAAACTCCCTCTTATGTTGAACAGCGTCCCAGTTTTCATTTACCAAACGGCAGTTTCGACCCGAAATCTGAAATTTACGTATATCAACGTATACGGCATAACAACTTATCAATAGCTTTTGTTGGTACCAGATTATATCCCCTCTACATAGGCTTCCATGTGAAAAAACTTTATCCCAGTATCATGTGAGTAAAGAAGCTACTACACTCGGTTTTTGGCTCTTTTCACTTCGAATACTTGAAATCGATTGGTTCATATCAGTCAGTAGCATCAACAAAGAGGTACTTCGCGTTGAAAAGGATGTTTTCGATTTTTTGGTATTCTCCAAAAATTTTTTTAGAGAATATTTTCATAAATTGTTTACCAAAAATATTCGTTAAATCATACGCTATAACTTTTCGAATGACTCTTGTTAGAAGTTTGCTCGAAAAAAAAACTTAAAAGTAGTTCGAGGCTTATTTTCGTTCCACTAATACTTAGGCGAAGTAAAGCTCTTGATGCGCGTCAGACCATTTTCACACCGAAATACCCATTGTGGGTATAGTAATTTGAATCGCATTTTCAGTCAGGCCACTCGCATCGAGACAAAAAATTACATAGAACGCTATGTCAAGTTTTTGCTTTTCAGAAGGCATTTTCAAGCCGAAAATTAAGATTTGGATATAGAGACGTGCACTGGATTTTGATACAGCTCAGCGAAAGTTTCCACTGGTACCAAAAATAAGCCCTCTATATAGCCCTCCGTGTAAATATTCGACTGCCTTTCTGTCAATAAAAAATTTCTCAAAGAGAACTCCACCAAAAGATGGTTTACCTCAGCCTTTACAATGTTATCACACACATGCATTGGGGAATATTGCAAAAAAAAATCGCCGAAAAAGAGCGAAAACCGCAAATAATGACCGATTTACCCAAATTGACATCACGGTCTATGCAATGAAAAACAAATTGTCCCAAGGGAAACGTACTCATTCACTCGGTTTCAAGTATCCGCAGCTATTCTATACGAAATATGTATAGTAATCTAGCAATCCGCCAAAAATCAACGCGATTTGATCATCCTGAGGGGTGGACTTGGGTGGAACAAACAAAGAAATAAACAAATAAACAGACTGAAGTTTTAAAGTAGATTGATTGGAAATGTTATTGGAATGTGAGTGTTCGCCAAGCTGTCGCTCTGTATGGTATAGAATTTTAGAGACTCTTATCTGGGAGGCTTCACTTAAGGTGTACTTGACTCGGGAAGCTCTCGACCTTCATCTCTTGAAACGATGTGTAGACAGGCGTATCAGCATCAGACGGTACAGAGAACGTGTGGGAACACACAATGATATGAATAGAACAAAGGGGTTCTAGTAGATCGCTGCTTTTCGATCTGCAATGAATATGAGCTAACCAAATATGAACTGGATGAATCTAGGCGCGTTTTCCCTTGTCGTGGCCTGTGGTCCTCGCTTTAGGCTACCTTCTTATCTGCCCACCACTCGTGCAATCAAGAGAATATCTTGCATTAAGAGATATGCTGTTGGCTTATACGGCGACCAGTTTTAAAGTCCCTTGGTAACAAGTACATTAATGTAGGTATTATGGCCTCAATTTCATAGGAATGTCTTGATAAAGAGAGTTTCGTCATTGTTACAAAATTTCGGGCCTCGTTTACAGATCCATATCACGCGAACGATTACCCGTCAGTGCTTTATCCTATAACGGTAGGACATTTCATTATGGAAGCTTTTTCTGTTGTTAGAAGTCGTTTAAAATGCATTAGACTTATGCTCAGAACACGCAAACGTAGATGCATTAATTTAGTATAGGTTAAATAAATGCAACAAACTTGCCCCAAATGGCCTTCACGGAAACAGCTGACTCGAAAACAACAGAACTACATATTCACGTTAGCTAATTCCTACTATTTATATGTATATGTGAGAAAGGTATATTCTCGGCTTGGAGAAACGTAGGTCTGCTCGACACATACGTGTAGTGACCGCGAATACTCTGAAAAATCATAACTTGTATGGATGATAGTTGAACCCATTCCGTAATGCAATTCAACCTGCTGTATCAAAGTTCGCCTACAAAGAAGGCTGGCACAGGAATCTTTTTTTTTTTAATTTTCCATACAGGCTGTGTCAAATGAATGATTTCGATTACCAGATTGAGCATAGGAATCCACATAACAATACAATGGTTCGAGAGAACTAAGATCGGAACAGCAAGTACAATGCGCATTATTCAGGAAGCAACGAAGTACACGCAACATGAAAAAGCCCATGGAATTACAGCAGGTCGTGTAGCTATTTAAACGAAATCGAAGTGCTGAAGATTATATAGGTATTATGACACAATGAAGTAAGCATCAAGGTGTTAACCAATACATGCCTTTTGCAACAAATCTTGAGAAACTATGTCTAATTACGGAACAATTTAGACTGGTAAAGAAGCTAGCATATCTTAATTCTAGAACGGTACTGATACAAGAAAGGTAAATTCACTGATGGGACTAAAACAGAAATGCACTTCACTGAATATTTTCTTTCTTTTTTGTCTTTCATATGTCGTAGGGAAGCGGAAACTACTAGAAGCAAGCTAACAATAAATTGAAGAATACGCTAAACACAGTGAGACGAAATATGCAGAAATCCTTATTGTCCAATCTCCACCCCGTCAGAGACTTTGATCGCTGCTAAAAAAAGTGCTAATTTTGCAAGCAAAAGATGTTAGGTCGTGCAAGACAAATATATGTATGTTTGTCTGCTATTCGGTCTGGCGTATTTATTCCAAAAAAGAATAGCTAAATCGAAAATAGTATAGGTATCTCAGAATTAACAAAGCGTATCTCTAAACAGAGTATGGAAATGGATGGATATTTCCAGAATAATATGGCATATTTTGCACCATATGCATATGGTGAACTTGGGGTCGCCTAAAAGTAGTATATAGCCATGTGAAAACTAAATGTGATCATCGTATTTCTCTAGACGCAATTATGCATAAAGACTCGACAGATTTTTCCCGCTTACGATGTTATAATAACTATTAAGGATGCTATTAGGACAACGCAAATTATTGAAAAAATAAACAAAAGAGAAAACATAAAGTAACACTCGGCCTTTATCTGAGTTGTAGGATTGAGTCAGAATATAGTCAACGTTACAAATCATTATGAATAGAGTTAGTTAGCAGAAATCAGAAAGAAGAGGTTTCAGATAAAAAAAAAAAAACAGCGTACTATGTAATGTTCGAGGAGAGGTAACTTGAATGTCGTATTAGCAAAAACCCAGGGAGACATTTTGCTAGAATTCAGGCATCATCAATTTGATTCAATAAAGCTTGCCGAAACGTTGGTCAAACTTTTTTGCCGGCTGTTAGCACTGCATCCTTCTATTTACCAACATAACAAATTGTGCTAGTAAATATCCTGCAACCTATAATTGAATTTGAACAGGATCTTTCGCTTACTTCTCTGCTGGCAAAATAATAGCAACTTATGAGCTCATGGATTAATTTATGAACTGGGTTACGTTGCGATCGTCTAGTACCATACGACTCTGCTTAATGTTACATTTAGACATCTTAAATTTGGTGCATCTTATCCTTAAAATATATCCTTACAGATCATCATCGTATCTCTTTAGGTTACAATGTGTGACTGGGGTTAATCTCTCGAACTCATACTACAGATCGGAGCCCTGTACAATTATATACGTCGCCAATTAAGCGAACCTAACGATGACAGTTAAAAGTCAACCGATAAAAAAGCATAGACAAACTAGATTTAGGTTTAACTAAACTAGAATATTTTGACAGCCATTAGTTTCTGCCCATAATTCTGTTACTATGCATTAAAAGACAAACACGACTTTCAAAAGTGCAAAAGCTCTGTACTAACAATTCCTAATGTTACCTATAATATGTTCTCGCAGTACGTCTACATGATAGACATCATTGTTTGGGAGTAATCTATGTTTATCATCTATGGGTAGTTCATATTCTGCAGTCTTTCAGGAATGATGACGCACTAACCTTTGGTTTCCATAGCAATTCGGTCAGATAGCCTGTCAGGAATCCTGATTAGCAGTGGGATAGATCGTTTATTGATATCGCTACGTAATTATAATCATGTAGAAGTTGTCTATTCTACCTGTGCAACGTGGTAATGGCGCTATCTCTCGGTACATAGTCGTTTATAAGTAAAAGAGCTCTTAAGGTTAGCTAAGATCAGTGTTAACGACTGCGAAGCACTTTGATAGCGTACCGGAAACATACTGGCGACAAGGTTCTGGTCGAATCCTCATATGGGTACCCATCAACGCTAGGGCATAGCCCAGTCACTACTTTCTACAAAGCTGTCACGAGAGGTTCGTTGGTACCCCTGAAGGACCCCTAACTCGCTAGAACCGATCGATGAGGCCAAGGCGAATAACCGCCAGATCCGGCACGAGAATAGTGTCGCGTATTCTGTTTTTATCGCCACTGACATACCATATTTTATCGGACTTGTTGGTTTGCCATTGTGTCAAATTGCTCATGTAGGTCTCTGTTGGTTGCTTATAGCTTTGATTTACAAAACCCCGAAGAGAGTTGGTGTTTACATGTGACGTACACACCGTCGATAGTACATGTGTGCCCTCTATCCGTTATCATAGCCCAGGTGGCCAGGAAGGAGCAATCGTTTGCGAAAAGCATAATTACAAGCCATGTATTTTGTATCAGCTTCTAAGGGTAGTAAACAGGAAATATAAAAATGAAGTTAAACGTTCGGAATTTTTTAGATTAGGATAGATAATACTGCGTTACAATTTTAACGGTTAACTAAACTTCGAAGTTTATTGTATTAATTTATTTGCAGCTATTTTGTTATCGCTTCAAGTGATTATTTAGATGAAATATTCAGCTCCGAAAAGTAAACTTGGCTGGATAAACAATAGAAAGCGGTGAAGGACGTATACATATATTTGGTATATTTTTGTTACAATTCCTAAGCTGACACCAACAGCGTATGCATTCAATCGAGTTGATCGTGATTAATTAACTATTGAGACACAGCAAGGGTTTCAGTACGACGACTTCCTTTTGTCACACTTTCTAGCGCTATAGCCTAGTTACACAATTCTTAAATATGGATTTAAGTGAGGTCTGGGCATGTCGGTAAAATTGTTAGCCAATTTCTGGTACGAAATTGAAAACACTTAATGAAGCACACAGTACATATTTTGTAAGACGTGCTTCAACTGCTTAAGTAAGCAGTTAGGAAGTCAATTATACAATGAGCTGATTTCACTTTTCTTTATGTGTTCCAGGCGGTTATATGTGCCTCAGTAGGTTTCGCCACGGTGATTGGAATGCCCTTTGAGATTTTCTGTCATTTTTAGGTTAGGCTTTTTTGATGGCTAGCGTAGATTGGTGCGATATGAATTTTATCAGCTTTAATGTATTTTTCTAGCATCTAGAAAAGGCGCTGTTGGAAACTGATTAGGAGGCACTGTCCCTTGATTAAACTTAACGGACATTGCTTTATTTCATCACTCTAAAAATACACAGCGTCTTGAAAATACCATTCCCCACTATTCTAGTAAACTTTAGTGAATAAAAACTTTGAAGTCTATTGAGAACTGGTTAGTTTTTGTAGCGGTCCCAGCCATAAGCCGATACAGTTACTGCCCTTAGTGAAAACAAAGTAATTCTTATCAAGTTACAACGAAACGAATGTCTTCCGGCAACCTGCTAGTTAGTTCCCACAGGAGAGACATTAATAAACATTAAGATTCGCATCGCTATATTGAAATGGCTGCTAAGAAACCCTACCTACACATTATTGAAGCACTCTGAGAATAGTCCAATTATACGTATCTGGCAGCACGCAAGTTAGCAGACGAACATGAAATCAATCCGCTATATCATTTTGATACAATCAGTGTGCATAAGGAATCTACAAAATAATTACTTTGTGCTATGTTACGTAAATAACGTAGCTAGAAATAGAGTGTCTTCTATTCTGTGTTACACTTTAATCTCTAAATTTAACTTTGTAGTATTGCCGAAACGCGTGAACGTAATCGAATCAACCTATAATACTGGGGAGGCTTGGCGCCTTTTTCGAGCAGCTCAATGGCTTGGTAACGCGTAAAAAACAACTTTCGTTTTGAATTTCGCATTGATCGTCGTAACAATACACCTTCATTACTCAGCTCAAATTATTCTGCTTGTTTGTTTTCGTCTGCCATGGCTTATGATGCTTGGCTGAAATTCTTTTGGCCTAAACACGATTCAATTTGTTCTGAAGCGCGTCCGTAGGGAGCGATACTGAGCCACAGTAACCGTGTGCTAATTTCGAAATATTTGATAGGACCCTCTAATCGATGAAAATGGAGCAGACAACACCTAAAATTTCAAAACAAAGCAGCCCCCAAAAAAGCTGGCTCTAATTTCACGTCGAGCATTGTATACGCGTGATCCTAGTGAGGCACTATTATGCGGTTAAATAAACGTTCTATAATCAGGACAATCCAATCGACATCAACGAATTCGGCATTTGGATCGTATTTCGGTTCAGGTTTTGATTATCCATAAAACGAGAGAACGAGCCAATTAATTTACCGCTTCTTCGTCACCGAACGAACGAACCTGTTCATAGATACAAATTAAACAATCAAAAAGAACAGCAAACCGTAGGTAACTGGCAAGATAAAAGATATGAAAAGAAAAATGCTTAACAGAGTTGAATACGGACAGACGAGGTATACTGAATGTTAGGACGTTTAGTTACGGTTTGTTACCTATAATTGTAAGTTTTTATGATACGTAAGTTGAGTGGTCAGTTTCAGGCCATTATAATCAACTGGCTCTGATTTTTGCAACTGCTTTTTACAATTGTTTATTCACTTAAAAAATATATATAAATAGCACGGCATTCTAACGCCATTGAGCAAGAGTCCCATAAGGTTCGCTTACTTATTAAGAAAACATTCGCATAAGGAACATATGAAACTATCTATCTAGGTCCCGAATCGGGGTTGCAGTGTCAAGGAATGATAATTATATTGACGAAACAAGACCGTCAGAAATGACATTTCTAGCACTTGTGAAAGATTTCGATTTTATTTCACTTCTATATATATATATATATATATATATATATATATATATATATATATATGACTCTTGGTTTCCTAGAAAGCTTTGCCTATTTGAAACTGATCTGCATATCTGCTTCTAAATCTGACATTGTTTGGTCTTACGTCGTTTAGATATAACTGGTTACTCACGACCACCATAACTGCAAGCGTGTCCGAGTTCTAAGGAACTAAAATAAAACGGCAACTTCGCTTACTGAATTCAACGAGGTCAATTTTCAGTGTCGGTCTCCTCATGTGCTTGCGAGACGAGCGTTACCTTTCCGGCTTTGAAAAGATATTGCCTTTACTCAATACGATTCATCATCCACTCGTAGGTGAGTGTTCAAGTCCTTTGTGCACTTTCGATACAACTGTCTAATATAGCTGGAGCAAACTGCCTCAGCTAAGGACAGGATTGCACCGATCAACTGCGGTAAGGGCACGAAAACAGGCGAAACGAATCGCTTCCACTTCTGGCCCATCAATTTGACTTTTTTTTTTCTTTCGTCTTCTTCTAGCGTCCAGCCAAGAAGCGTAAAACATCTACTTTTTTGTTTTAATAATAAATTACGTCGTTAACAAAGTTGAAAATAATTCTCTTCATTACTAGCTAATATACAGATTGCTAAATCGAGTATTTTATATTTGGTATTTATTTCATCATAGCCCAGTATTGCTTACCGACCAGACAAACCTTATTGCTTATTCGATATGTACACTGCTTCAGTAGAACTGTACACACAGTGCACTTTGTTATACTCCGTTGTAGCTCATTGAATTCCAAGCAGTATCATCAATTCGATCGTATGATTCTGGCTCAGTATTTGGGTTTCCGCACGGCCATCGTTTTGATTTGCTATAACCCTTTACGAAAAGTTTGCCGCTCAGTGACTCTGTTTCGTGATCATTGCATTAGTTTGATATAGATAAAAATTCGCGTTTAATAATCTGCAGCTTCAGTGTGTAGCGGACGTTTTCATGAAGGGGGTTCGTAGGCGAGGCCCATTTGATTTCGACAACAATTGAGGGAATCAAAATACAAGGGTGTCCTGCGTGGGCTGGTCAGGAAAGACGAGAATGGCACAGCAGCTAGCTGCGGCTGCCCGTAGGTGTACCTCTTCGGCAATCCGAATTTTGGCGACCGTAATCACAACGGAGCTCAACGTATTTATTCTATGTCTGAAAACGGCGCTACATTCCTCGAGGAATGCGCTCTGTCTTCGATTTTTTTGCTTAGTTGCTAGTCCACGGCCAGTGCTGATCTGGCTTCTGATGGAGCCCGCGTAGGCCAGCGTAGAGCGGATACGGGCATGCAAACGACACTGGACGCCCGTTGTACGTATAGCAAACACGTTGACAAAAAAAATGGTCCCATAGAGCTTACGTTCACTCGCAAATAATGGTTGAATGATCGGCAGATTATGGGCCGTGTCAACGATGCTCTTATCGTTATGCTGCCCCTGTCACTGCTACTACACCTGCTTCTTTCCGATGCTGTAATGACGAAGAAGGAGCACATAAGGACACGGGTCAGACAGAGACAGACACAGATGCGTGCGAAGCTGTCCTTCGTCAGTTGGACATTCACTGCATTTCCGCAATTTTCTAGGTTGATTTTTACCATGCATTACATTATTAGTTAACGTGGATGAGACTCTAGCTGACGCTAATTGAATGTCGTAAATCGATTTGGGCGTTACCCGGGACGAGTTCCACATCGTGCAGTTACAGAAATGGCAGTTGTCGCAATGGCAGAGGCGGCGGCAGCAACAGAACCGAACGGAAGAGGGGCGTGGATGTACATTTGAGTAATATCTGTGTCGTATGATAATGTCAAGTTGCACGTTCGCTTGACACGTTAGGCTGAAAGCATTATTAATGTTCTTTAGTCCGGCTTGGAATTAAAATTTACGACACTCTTACTCAGTGGGGTTATTACAATGGTTAGTGCAACGGTGGCTGGCAACGAAAAGGGTTAGAGGATGTCACTTAACCTTGATGATAAAGCGCAAAGCCTTTTTAATACTCCCAATGCAAAATTTCATTCAACTCAATTAGATGGTGGATTAAAAAACTAATACGAAATAATATTGGGCTGAATTAGACGTGAGGTTCCATGGGGAAGTCACATGGGGATATTTGCTACGCCGTTTCCCGCATTTGATACCTATAGAGAATTTATTCAGTTCATAAAAAATTAGAGCGACTCCTAGTTTATGCCGAACGCCGTGAATCGCACACCTAGTTCCAGCGTAACGATTTCAACTGTTCAAAACCATCAACGCCGGCTAAGTGTTGCATTAGACTCACAGACTCTGCGTTTACTTCCGCGAATTTGCGCCCCCTGGTAACGAAGCCTCCATGAAAGGACAGGGTTGGCAATGGATCGAACGACTGTTTAGCTAACATAGGATTTTCCCCTCTAGATGGCAGAGCGCCCAGTTTTATGTCGTGTACCATCAAGAAATTCTCAAAATATTCTATCTAGAAACAGTCGACAAATGTCGAAGCTAAAATGTATGTGTATGCATAGTAAATGAGTGTTTGCCTTACGGAATAGTAGTTTTTGAATGGACTATTGATCATGAACAGGCCGTGTTACCCACAAGATATCGACATTCTGTTTAAGTATGGTGATAAAGAAGGTAATATTATATATGCGACAAAGTAGATGCGAACAAGTGATTGGCGTTGAAGTGAACGACTGCCTACTTAGTACCTATAAGCGAACTTTGATATAGAAAGACACTCCATGAGTTCCTCATTGATTTTCCTGTGGGATGAAGGGACCCCGCTTCAGTACTGATCTATTCAATCAATAGACGTTCCAAAAAAGACAAAACCCGTTTCGATAGTTGCTGGTCGTTCTCATAGGGGTCTGTTTTGCTCTTAAAGGACTCGATAAAAAAACAATCTAGTTGATACAACTGCGTTCAATCATCTGTTATATATATAAAATGGTATGTCGTGTATAAATGTAACGCGATTGACGAAGGACATTGTCCAATCATCTGTTTTGTATAGACTGTTTAAGGCCAAAAGGTGAAATCGACAATAATACTTTCCGCTTATAGGCGACTGTTGAGAATTGTTGCGCGGTAGATGATATAATATACTAAAGAATTGTATCGACATGTCAAAGGAGATACATCTATATCGTCGAGCTCCTAGAGATGATTCCTATATCAGGAGAACGGCCGCCCTGAAATGTTTTGATTTTCCGCGTATCTATTCGATATAGTGTCCTTCTAAGCAAGTCATGTAAGCGAGTTGTGCTTGAATAACCTAGAATAAAAACGAGTAGGTACTGTAACTGTGTACCTCTGAGAAGTCCATTTTCAAAAGAGAACAATTAGAGAGAGATTGTAACAATTAAAATAAAAGAAAACAGTTTTTTGAGACCAGTATTTGAATCAGTGCGAGTTCGTGGACGAAAACAGACCATCGAATGGCTTGACCTTCGAATAAATATATTCATATAATGACGCAGCTTGTACAGACTAATTTATACCGATTGAGCTCGATATATATACGGAGCAGACGGGGATCTTCGAGTTTTGCAGGACCACGTGGGACAACGTAATGCGAAAGTCTTCATATTAACTTTCAAGGTAGGTCTATTAAAAATATTGAATATGGACCTTAGCTAGATTTTGCCTAATAGAATATCTCAATTTAATGATAGTTCTTCGATATATTGTCTCTTTAAATAAAATATCATGTTATTAATAATATGATGATTTAATGTCCGGCTTTAAACAAAACCGAGCAAGTAATGTAAACGAGGAAGCTGATGCTTACTGTAGTAGCATACGAGAGTCTTCCTAGTAATTAGATTCGAGATAAAATTTAAAAAAATTAATATAATCCCACGGCAAACACCGACGCGCAAAAACAGTAACATTTCTTTGTGATAAAGGCTAATTTTATGGACCGTTTAGTCCAGGACAGAGTAAATCAATGACCAGTGTTGCGATCGTGATTATAAAGATGACATCATATTTTAGTAATACAATTATCTATAGTTAGGATTTTACAGCATCCATAGTTTCTTCATAACCTGCTCGTCCCGACCCGATAACACAACTGGTATAATCTAGAACGTAGCACGCAAGGAAATGAAAATAATACGTCAACTTCCGACATAGAATCTCGACATGCCCACGTTACAGTTTAGTTACCAATAACGTACTAATTATAAAGGCTGGTTAAAAAGTATTGCAAATGATTGTTATTAATAAACTACAATAGGCGTTCTTCTGAGCATTTCCTGCCTTCAACTTGATGGCATGTCGCAACGCACACTTCGATTTTTTACACTTTCCCCTAATTAATCATTTTTAGTGAGGTACCGTTATGATGATCATCATCCGTTACTGCAGAGGGCAACAAAAAATCGAAAAGTAGTGTCAAAATTTGCCGAAAAAAGCGTCAAACATATGTGCGGTAAAGCAAGATATTAGTATCGTAACGTTGAACTGGCTCGTCGATATTGCTATCTTTGAGCTCGGCAAGCCTATTATTTGAGTGATTGCCACGATTTTCCAGCGCCTTCTCATCGCATATATACTATATACCATAACAATACAAGGTCTATCCTAATCTATAGCACGATTTCAAATTTTATCTCCAGTTTATTTCAGTCGGCCTATTTGATTTTTTTAAATTTTTTTCACCTACGATTTTGTCTCGACTGTGATTTAGTAGAGTTAATATCTTGTTTGGTGAAGTATTCAACAAAAAAAAAAAAAAAAAAAAGGGTTAAAATTGCAATTGGTTTCGCATACAAAACTATTGGTCATAGCTGGAACAGTACGTAACCAAACTTGTGCAAGAATCTAAATGTTTTAATGGCCTTAGTAATTAATGAATTTTTAGGTTTCCAACCTATTATAATTCGTCAGTGGTATCTTAGCAGGCTCACGTAAAAAAAAAGTCAACTCTTTTTTAAATCAAATTCATTGTAACTATTTAACGTGGAGTATAGCGTGAGTATTGCGCAATTGTGAGCCTATAACCCGACCTGAATCCTAATACATGGATTAATATTCACAGAGAACGAAATCTGCTCAAAATTTGTCCGATCATCCTGTCGAAAAGCAGGAATAAGCAATCGTTGGTCTGGCACGAGATCTTCAATTCCTTCGTGTTGCTAGGTGAGTCTGTGTGGCACCCGAAACTCTGTCAGTCCTAAGGAAGGACAAAAGGCAGACTAGAAATGTATGATCTAACCTAGTACCTCCTAGCACCTTGCTCACGCGTTTACGGCTCGAACGATATATTTAATAGCCACGTATTAAGGAACCGAAAACCAATACAATAGTCGAGAAAATTCTGATGGCAAAAAATATATTTTGTCACCCAACCATTTCAAAAGCGATCATACAATACTGCTACAATCTGCTCCTGAAAATAATTCAGGAAAAAATATTATTATATGATTTAAAAAAAAATATTATTATATGATTCTTAAGTAATTTCTAAAATGATTCCATCGGTTAGAGTGCCTGAAATGTTTCTTGGTGATCTCTCACTTAAATATAATAGACATTACATAACACTGACTATAAAAATGTTTTTTTTTTTTTTTTTTTTTGTGAATAAGCTCATATTATAGTTTCACGTTACTAAGAATACGTTTTATTTGTGAAGAAGTCGCTTTAGTTAAGAAATTTGAAATAACCGAAGTTTCCGATTTTCATGATATTGTGCAACTACAGCACGAAGAAGTGAAAGTAGAATTAGATTTATGCCGATTTTACTGTTCATTGAGTGGTTTATATAGGTTTTTAAAACTCCATTTATAAGACCTTTTCACTCTAGTGGCTCAATAACGGACGTCATTTCTCCTATCAGAGTGAGTCTTGAACATTTTTGATTTAGTACTATATATAGATGTTGTGCTATCTTAGTAACGTAAAACTCTAGTAATAAACATTTTTCGATCAATGTTTTCCTAGCAGCCAATGTTCTCCATCCCTAATTATCGTTTTGTGAAGTACAAATTTAGTTGAACTAATAAATTGGCTTGGCCCATATTTAATTTGGTGCATATAGCTGGTTCAAATTAAGTCCATAACTCTTTTAGTGTTATGTTTATATCCGCTAACTACAAAAGCAGGCTTAAACTGAATGTAGGACAACGTCACGTTAGTATATTATGTATTACTATATATGAGTGTGCTGAAAAAATACTTGTGATACACGCAAGTTTGACGCAAGCGCCCGCAGCAGAAACGCATAAAAGTCACGACTTTGCGAGTTTGATTAGCCAGACCAGTGGACCAAACTACAGATGAAAATAACCTTAACCCTCGTGGTCATCTGTGATATGAACCATGTGGGTTTTTGCCAGACGTTATGAGCGTCTACCAAAAAAACTCGAACATTTTAAGGACGAGAACCCAATTGTAGGGACGTCGTCCACATTAATTATACCCGACGATTTGCTACAAAATGAATGCGGTACGTAGTACGTACAGCAGTCATTTGTTACAAGGTACCGATACGTATAACGTGAGATTATAATCTATTATTATAGTGAGATCTATTATCGTCGTACGGTCTGCGGTAGCTCAAAGGGTTCGAGCTGTAGAACGTTACGGCGATACCGGAGATGCACAGCAGCACAAGTAATTGAAAGGAAAAAACCCGCAATGAGGTTAGACAGAGCGAAAGCAACGTAAGTCCTGTTGTATTCGATCATGTTGGAAAAGGAAAAACAGGTAAGGCAGAGTAGTACGGTAGAGACTTTGCGTAAATGCGAAGGCTCCACCCGGTGTAAAGTAACGGGAAGAAGTAGCAGCGTGCTAATGAGAAACTCTTTGAGAGCAAGGAGTTTGATGGTTGGGGCAGCGTATACCGTGTGATATACAATGGCGGAGACGAGATACTGATAGACACTGACAGATATTGACAAGCCCGTTTTCTGCACCTACGGAGTGCCCTCCACAATAGCAAAAGCTATAGCTGTACTGGTAACAACGAACAACGATAGCAGCAGAAGTAGGCCCGGGCTGCTGTACGGGCTTGAGAGACTAGAGGAATATTCAGGATGAGTAGTTACACAGGCACAGTGCCTGGCGTTTCGACGACGGAGCTGAAAACTTCTGTTGAAAGCCGTTAAAAAATAACAACGAGCAAAGCTATCGGGAACGACCTGCGAAACCAAGCAGTAGGTTCCAACACGCGTAATTATTAGCCGATAAGGTAGTCTGTTCACACGGTAGGGGCCTTGCCTATCAGGAAGGAAACATACGATTGTTCTCGGTGCGCGGGTTTGGGCAGAAACACAAACGGAAAGTAAAGCACGCTCTTATCGATAGTTGTCGTGTTGTGTGGCTATTGTCATTCTGTTTGTAGGCTCGGTCACTACATTAGAAAAGCGGGAGACAATGTTACTGTTCATTGTTGCATCCGACAACACAACCTTAAGGTTTGTCCGTCCCAACTGGCACAGATCTGTGTCTTGCATTCCAAGCACAACAACTCGTCTCGAATTATATAGCATAACGACAACCAAAGCGACTAGCTTTCGGATAAAAATAATACTACGTGTTAATAATAAGGAGCAACGGTAAAGTAAACCAAATAAATGTCAATGCCACGCCTGCGTCGTTTGTTTTCTAGTATCTATACTGAATCAGCTGTATGTATTAGCTACGAAAAAACTCGTGCGGCAACTCCGAGGAGCCAGCAGAAGGTTGTACTCGGTAGGATATATATGTGAATGACATAGTGTAACTTATGTGAATAAATGATCTCTATGATAAAAATAACTTACTTTTCAAGTTATGCTACAGTTTAATGGCATGTGGATAGAAAATTGGTTCCCCTATAGAAAAAAAGAAGGTTTTCCAAGTATTCCAGGCGAAAAAGATTGTAATTATATTATTGAAAGTCTATCCTTCAACGTAGATTAGTGGATGATTACATTATAATGCAGTCACTCCTATATGTTTATTTTGTAAAATAACTTGCTTGGCAGGTAACCCTTGCGATGCTGTCATTTCTCCAAAAATAACTTCTGCACACAATTGTACTTACCAACAGCCGTGGTCAAAATCAAATTGCTGTGCCTAAAGCTGCTTACGTTCAAAAACATGATAATATAATAATAACTCAAATAAAACCTTTTCCTATTATATGAATGGCTTTTTTTTTGCATTATTAGCTGTGTGGGCCAATCCATTCTTATTTCAAATTTGTCTGCAAAGAGAGCGCCCGACCTAGCGTACTATACGTCACCTACTTAGAACAGGTATCAGAGCTTAGATCAGAGCTGCTTTATATGTTTCGAAAATCGTGTGTGATTTGTACTCGGGTGTCGGACCAACTCAGGGCATATTTGGTAAAGTCCGCACTCGAACGTCGATTGCCATATCTTTCGTACGTTTGTTTAGCCATAAAACAGGTCACTGCCTTTGTGCAAATGCTCCTTCTTTAGGAAGCCTTTCAACAGTTTCCCAACGCCTCGGTGGGCTGTTGGGCATTCCTACAGGTTTGATCTTTATTTGTGCACAGTTGTGAGCAATCCGTTTCGAAGGTGACAGGATCCTAAGGGGTTTTAACCATGTCATGTAGCAAAGCGAATTATCTATTTAATCGTGCATGTTGAATCAAAGACTTGCTCCATCAATGACTTTAAATATGGTGGACCTACTGGATACATTTTTTTGAGGGACCGACAGCGTTTTATAAGCCAGATGAAGCTTGTACAACGGAAGCCTAACTCTGAAGGCTCATAACTGCCTATAACTGATAATAAGCCTATAATTGAAGGCTTAATCATTTGAAGGTCGTGCTTTAAAGCATGCCATGCGTTGCGTTTGTACTGCATTGTTTTCGATGAGCCGTATTCGACGAAACAGATAACCGATCGAGCTGGATTTAATTCTAATGCTAGCTAAGTTCTTCTATTTCAGGCGCAAAACATTAGGTCTATTAAGAAACTTCCTTAGCTGACACACGAAGGATCAAGAATGACAGATTGAAGCATTTTTTAAGCGATCTATTTTATCATTACCTGCTTTTAGGCAACTGCTGGCTCGTTTGCGCAAACCTGTTTTTTCTGGATAAGCCAAAAAGGAGGTAATCGATCACTGAGTTTCTGTCGATTACATGAGTTCGCAACGCGAATAATAACGAGATGCTTCTGCAAACCGCAGAGCGCGGGCTTCTGCTCTGCGGGGTGCTGCTCCATGGTCACAGCAGCGGACAGGAAGCGTGCATGCCCAGACATTGAATCGAAATAATTGGCTTTTTGATCAGACTCTCTTGAACAGATCCGATATCTTTTTTTGGCCAAACGGTTTAAGAGACTTCAGAATATATCCTGTCATTGCACATGTAGTTTCCTAAAGTGTTTTAAAAGCGGCTGCACGCCTACGTCGGGGACCTTACATTCAGTTCGAACTGCATGAGAAGTTGTCGTTGCATTTTGGCATATGATCGATTTCGAAATTCACAGAGGGCATCCATACGGAGTTCTGCATGAACTATCTCAAATGACTATTTCTGTGTAGCTCGATGAGAAGCCAACGTGTTAGTAGCAGTAAAAACACCGCGCCTCGGAAGAATTGATTTAACGCAGAAGAGTATCCCCATAACCTCTAACGTCGACCTATACGCTTCGTCAGATCTAGCGTAAAGAACCATTCTAACCAGATAAGTTTAATAACGCATCCGCCAGATATTAATTTGCTAAACGTCGCCTTTCGTTCCGCTTGGGGATTTCATTTTCGCCATGAGTTACGTATTTTCCTGTCAAGCTTAGGTAAAGACATGTTATGGTCCAGGTTCGAACCCGGACATGGACACACTGTATGTTTCGTATTGGCCGGGTCTGATGGGATGCCTAGCAGCTATGATACCGAAACACAGAGATTATTATTTATTATCTTGTAGTAGGCAGTCTGCTTCGTATCCTCCTTGACTGAGAATCTTGCATATAGCTTTTATTGTACGCTATAGCATGTTTATTTGCATGAACCGAATAAAACATATATGCCACTAGTATGTTTTTGTAAATTACTCGTCCCTATCCCTTAATCCTTTCCATTGCTTGTGTTCTATTTTGGGTAATAATGTGTACCACCAATACGAAGGATTTTTATTCAGCCAGTGCCACTTCATGTCGAAGTAGCGCTGTTACATACAGGTGAGGCCTGTTGTCTCTTTTACCTTTAATTGCTTTCAATCGTTCTTTGCGGCATTCCGTTCGGCCACAAGCGTCCACAGAGACTGCTTGACGAGGCGGCGTCAGAACCTACCTCCGACAACTACAGCTGCGTTTCCTGTAACAACAAGGAGAGCGCTGTCATGGAAGCCTGCTTCGGCGTGGAGTAGCCGTCCTCGCTGTACATGTTTACTTTGAGCAAATGAAATGAGAACGGTAACTATCGCAATGAACGACCGAACCAAGCAACCAGCTAACAAGCCATCATCCTTCAGCAGCTCCCGATCTATAACTGCCGGCTGCCCTAAGCTTATCGACCCGTTTATGCATTCATGACAGCGTCCATAAGGACACTAGTTTTTCTTTCCTCAGGCTTTACTCGATTCATAATGAAAACGAAAACCGGTCCAGAGGAACCCTTTCCAAAGCTGACAACGAGAGAAAAGCTATTAGTTAGATGCAAAAACAATAAAAATTTCATGCGACTTGCGTACTATGATTTGCACAGTGCTAATTCGTGGTTCAGCTTGACCCTGTATGTATGAAGAGCGATAGGGGAATCGCTTTTGCTTATGTCGCGCTAATGTTTGGACAGGAAGGAGTCGCGCTCTACACTGTGGAAACTAGCAGCGGATCACATGCTATACTCTGGCCATAACGAGCTGCGTGAGACCGGAGGGCATTTGAAATTGAGGCTGATCTGAGTTGTTACAGTAAATTGTAAAGGTGGTGAGAGTTTCAGGCCGTCAGGGTGCCGTCAAATTGGTACGAGAACAACCGTCAGCGCATGTTGAAGGCTCTAGGCAAGTCCGGAAACAAGTCTAACGTTGACGGGCTGATGGCATTATAATCAGTTGTTGCTTTCATACCTCTAATAGCCATAACAGCAGACAATACGGCAAGCCCAAAAATATAGTGTATAGCTTACGTAGTACTGAATGTACAACCAATATCGGAGGTGTCAACAACAATAGTAATGCTAACGGAATAATATGTTTATGCAGTTTGCTAAGAAAAGACAGATAAGGTAACTTCCACAGCAAAAAGTTTCTCTCCGAATTGCGTTGACTGCTTGGAAAGCTGGTTTTAGAATAACTTATGATATTTTTGGCATCTATCAAACACAGGCCAGACCTAAAAGGTCAGGAGTGTTCGCTTGGGTTGCAACCAAAGCCAGACTGCTGATATGGATCAGCAAATATGGTCTAGATGCTTATAATGAATATTTAATCGACATCTACACTATCGTTATAGTAACTATAGATCATTAAAGTTGCTCGAGTATTGTCACTAGAGAACTGTAATAAATAGAATTATTAATTTACCTTCTTTTATTTAACTTCTTTAAATAAATCAATCTATTCATTGATCTACAGTATTTAGCTTACCGCAATACTCTGCGGGTACACATACTCGTGAAAATGTCGAGCTACTCCACGGTGTTTGATTCTTATCATCGATTCAATACCCATGACGCAGAGCATCCTCTCATTGTCCAGCGAAACGGTCACCCGAATGAGTGCAGTGATTCGGTGTCAAGAACGCGGATGGACGTAGTCGGCAGACGCGAGGAAGACCACTAATCAATTGGCCAATCTCTTCTCTGACTGTACGCGCTTTCCAGTGCAATTATGTACCACGCGTTCTTCCCATTTGTCTATCACCCCGAGGCCAACAATTTGTTCAGACAGGTCGTCAACTCGCTGACGTATTATACTACGACTAAGTGACCCTATATTCGAAAACACAAACCCAAAAACGTCCCGTCCTCTTTCATTAGGCGCGAGCTTCATGTCGTTTCTAAATGATGATTAATGGAGGTTTATTTTCGCTTCTAGCTTGCCGCTTCGCTGCGACGGGACACCAACAAGCCCGAATGTAGCGTTTGGTAATTGCATTGCATGATCATAATAATAAAACTGTTTTGCCCAGTGGATAAGCTTACTATTTAGAGCTAGGCAGTATGGAACAAAAAATGCCTCTCTGGTGTATTTCTCGGCAAAAGTGTTCGTTTCCGGTCAGATCGAGTCTGTGTACGGTATCTCAAAACAAGCCCATTTTTCCTCAGCAGTGATGTAGACGCGGCGCATCGTACGCGTTTGTCACCTAGGATCATCATTGATGCAGCAAATCCAGTAAAATTTTCGATAGCGTTTGCACTGGTTATTGTGATATTTATGCGGTGGGCTTTATTTTCAGTAAATACAGCTGGAACTCCTGGCAAAAATTTACCGCTCACCTAACGTCTCGAGAACTACCCCTTCTGACAGAGGTTGGCTTAGCGTACTTAAACAGGCACAGAGAATACGGACTCGTTCCATCCTGGTATCCTATATCATGAAAACCAGTTATCGTATGTTATCGTAGTTTTTTTTAACACTACCTAACGGCAAGACGTGAATACTCACAAACTCTTAATGTTAAAGTAAGTTATTCAATGGCGGAAGGAGTAATAGCAAAATGAGACGGGTGTTTTTAGATATACAGTTCTGTCTTATTTCCATAATGGCTGCAGTTGAGTGAGAATGAACCAGTGTGTATGGGCATGTAGTAAGACGTAGATCGATGTAAGCCCCCTAAACCTGGCTCGATTGCACTTTACATTACCCGGAGTTCGTCAGATTTCTTGCTTGGCTCGACTCAGACCAAAAGCATGGGTCTGCAGGCAGGTATTACCCATCAAACATATGTACATGAATTGTCAGCCCTTTTTAACATTAGACTTCTAAGAATTCTGAGTATTTCGGGTATTGTTTTCTAGTTTTCTAATCACAGCTGGTTTCTAGGTTATGACACCTAACTGAGTACTTTGGCTGGCTTAATGTTGAACTTGGAAATGCTTTGGCAATTGTCGGGCCGTATGGTTACATGTGCAAGCGCGCCGCTATACCGAAATATTGATGTCATTGGATATAGACCTGAAGCTGACGCTTATCTAAGGATTGTTCAACGTGGTTTAGTTTTAGGTTGTAGTGCGTCATTCAAATTTGCCCGCCTGTTTTCCTTTGGGATAGATACTTTGTTGGGAGCATTCAGGAAATGCACACAGTTTATGTTGCGCCTTATCATTTCGGTCTAAACTAAGAGGCAGTCGACAATTTTCACTCAGACACAGGTCTTTTGAAACTTCTAAAATTTTGAATTTTGTATGTGTTTACCTCGACTGAATCATATGGCACAACTAAATTTGTCTATATGGGCTGACGCGTATCGATCCATCTGTCCAGTTAGCAGGTAAGGCTTTGGTACTGTCACCAATATATTCTACCTAATACATTGATGAATATGTGAAATTGAAACGTTATCTATGCATTACGATATTCGTTCATTTGCTAATGACATCAATAATACAGCACGAATTTATCTGGTCCTACCGCTCGGCCACGTACGCTATATCGTTGTAACGATGCTTGTTTTTCTATTAAACTTAGAAACACTTGAAATGGTCTAGTTTTGCGCGTAAAAAGTGCACGCAGGCAGCGTTCCTTTCGTGCTGCGAGAGGCCAGCCGTCAAAAACAATGCTCAACCAAGGCAGTAACAAGTGCTAAGGTCGAAACAATTTATACTACAGATCCATACAATTAACGTCACGATACAACGTCGTCGTCATAGCATAGTAGCAAAATTATCACTTGGTAATGCTCAGACACGTAAGGCACACCTCGATGCTTCAGGACTTCATGAAGCAATAGAATAGGCGGTGGATATGCTGATTTTACTTTTCGTTCAACTCCTACAGATTGTTCGCATTAAGCCCGTTTATCCTGACAGATTTCTCACAGCGGTATCAATTTGAGTCATATATGGGCGAGTAGAGGTAGCGGAAATGCAATGAGAGTCTATACAGACCCAAGTGTTTCGAATTTAGCCGGTGCCAGTGTTTAGGTACTCTATCACACGGTCGGCTTCCAGTACGAAACAAGGTGTGTGCACGCGTGGACTTGAATCTAGGCCATCATGTGCCTTTCATGAAGGCCTGGGCCAACTCAGGGCACATGTAATTGATAAAGTGTTCGTTATTAAAACTAGCGAGTTCAATGCGAAGAAACTACTCACGTCAACTTCTACTTGCAGGTACAAAGTACGAAGAGCAAATGGCTCTAAAATAACCAAGGTTACTAAACCTTCACGCGTCACTACCATCGGGGCAGTTTCTGTGGTGAGTGAACGAGCAGATAAGAAACAATACTTCCGCATATTGTAAGAATTTCAGCTAAGACGGCATCTCCTCATTTCCAGCTAGGCAGAGCGAAACAGGTGGTGTTTTTGTGCGGATGAATAGTATAGACATCCATTGATGCATATTCAGACGGTTATGTAATATCTTCGTAGAAACGAAGCAGGCGATCGGTTGTATCTATGCACATGCGGCTTTGGTTGTTAAAGCAATAACCTAGCATAGGGTTTTGTACAACGCTCTGTCACGAAGCGCGTGACGAGCACATCCATGAAGTGGGGCAATAGTTCTTCGCCACAAATACGTATTTATAGGAAAGATATAGCCTATTTCAGATTTTAATTATAATATTATGGAATTATGGAAATCAGAAGACTAAGCAAAAAACTAAGCGTTGGTATAGGAAAGAAGGTTAATAGAGCGTTAAAGTTCAAATGCTTCTAAAACACATATCCTGATATCAAAAAGAGAACGAAAAACCATAACTTGGCTTGATGGACGGATAAATGCATAATTAATAAGTAAGCAACACTTAAACTGGGTAAGTTTTTAGTCTAAATCGAATTAACGCAGTTCCGAACCAAGATCATCAGAGAGGTAGAGAAAGGCTGGTATGAATTAATTCAGTATTATTGCAGTCAGAAAACGGTGGCCGAAGTTCCACACTTTTCTCGGGGCGTGTGCGCGTATGTGGGGAGATCGAAGACAGGGCGACTGTGCGCCATTATGTACTGTAGTTGTGCGTTGTTTGCCCTCGCCGTTTATCTGGTATTTGTGTGCCTGCTGTCGGCTATCAGTCCTAATGGCTAAGAAGGCTGTGACTTTTCCACCCTAACGTTAGTGACCCAACGTTCTACGAGCATCAGTATGCTGGCCGTGGATATATATGGGCTCCGCCCAAGGGCGTAGCGCGGCAGACCCGATTAGGTCACTATTGCCGGTACAGCTCTGAACATACACACTAGCCTCCAAACGCCGTTCATAATACTTTCTTTGATTCCACCAGCAGATTCCCCCGTGGAACCTAGCAGTTCTTTTGGTCTCATCGGGCAGGTTACCCCTTCTATGCTTAGTTGTCTTTGCCGTGCCTTGGTCTACCAGCCCCTTCTTTATATACGTTCCGAGGGTTTCCAAAATCTTCAACTTGTTTCCTACAATGCCTGCCCCGACGCTGCTTCGGGGAAGGCAACTCGGCTGCAAAGGAACCGCCCACACGATTAAATTGCCTTCGACACAAATGATTGTACATTTGGGCTATCGCGACAGAAGAACTACGGGCGTTTGACTATTGTATGTGTATTTCGATTTTCACTAACTTCCTTGCCATCTTTCAAGGTCTTCAGCAATGGCCTAAGTTAAAAACCTTCCATTCAGTCCCTGTGATGACTCCAGCCATAATGGAGTCATTACCGTATATGCAAGGGCCAGACAGAAGGGCGTCGACCCCCCACTAGAGAAAGATTCGCAAAAGCACCTCCAAGTGTGCAAAAACACTCTCACAACTCTGGACCGGTCGCGACGGATGATCTGGGTATAGTGTCCATTATGGCTCTACGTATTGCGAGGTGATTAAGTCAGAAAACCGTGTACTCTTGTGTTTACACAGTTAATAGAACTTCCATAGAAGAAAAATGAATGCCCACGCTATTCAACAATTGACACAGGCAAATCGGTTGGTCTTCGAATAATAGTAGAAATAATAATAGTAGTCCTAAATAGTAGATTGTAGCATAAGTCGTTGCGATTTTTCTAATTGTTTATTTGTTTCTGCCTCTCTACAACTAGTTTAGTTCTACACATTATTCTAAAAAGGTTCTTTTTTTTTTCATAGGCCGAGTGTGTCTTTGTTGTGCAGTGAACCGATTTTTAGGTGGAGTTTAAGCCAAACAGACAGTTGTTCTATTCTACGTAATTTTTGCCGAGATCAAACCCTATTAAAGCAACCCAGAATATGCCCAAAACGACCACTAAAAGGTGGGCTGCGGAGTTCTATAATGGCATTTCAGAACTGAATGATGCAATTCGCTTCGATGAGGCGTTCGATTGAATTATCGACTTGAACTAAGGCCTTTTTGAAGGAAGACGGCCGACAAAGAGCGCGTGAACTGCAATCATATGCTGATCGACAAGCATCTTGGATTTAAGGGATCTGTTTCAAATTGAAAAGGATAAATCGAATAACAAGCACAAACAAACATTGCCTTTGATTGTCGTTCAACACCTCGTCCTGCGCCGGACAACATACAGGCATCATGACAGCCTTCTAGCAATCATTGTTTCCGTAGACCGAAATGTTTTTATAACAATATGAAGCACCGAAAGAAGCAGGTAGCGTCGCGAGGCAAGCTTAAAGTTAAACTAAATCTTTTTCTTAGAAGGACCATAATTTGCGTTTGGTAGGACTAGGAGGACACACGAAGACATTGTTGAAAAACAGAGGACAGTCAACAAGGATGTATGTATAGCAGTGTCGTTTCGATTGAATCAGCCTATCCCACAAGAGAGACGAAACACGTACATCCCTCTACACGACAACCTCAGACCACACATCGAAATGGTCGCTAAAACCGCTCTTCAGAAGCTCGAGCAAGAGCCTTTTTTGCACTCACACAATTCATCACGTCTCGTGCTGACGGATTCGTACCCTTTCTTATTACAGGTAAGTACCACTGCTGGCAAAACACAAATGTATGAGTTTGACAACGAAATATTTATATATATATACATAACTATATATACACATATATAGTTACCTAGTAATTTACGTTAGATCTTAGCACTTGATAATTGCAATCTCTAAATTTTATGTGAACGACATGCTAGTAAATTGAACCTCTTTGTATATAAGATATGGGAAAAATAAAAGTTATTCCATCGCACGAACATATTTCACTGCTTCGAATGTCTGGCCTCCTTTACATTTCCATGGACCAGCTGTCCAGATTGTTTGCCGGTTTAGTAACTTCGTATTAGTTAAAGGACCCTGGCCAAAATGACTTTGCTCGTCATTTCTATTCTTGCATCCATCCACGTGCTAAGTCGGTGCTCATTGAGGTGGGAGCACTGAATGCGTCCTGGCGAAACAGTGAGTGTGGAAGCGCGTCTCGTGATGAAATAGAATAGAAAAAAAGGAGACATAGGGCAGCACACTGTGGAAAAGGAGATATACTTGGTCTGCATACTTACGTTGTGTTGAGACAAGTGTTTTTTTTCTAGAGATGACGCCCATAAATAGTGAATGACCGCACTCAGACGAAAAAGGTCACACAAATCCAAAGAAATACACAGACAAAATAGAAACAGAGACCTCGCTACTGTCCGTTGCCAACTGCTGCTTTTCGTTTACATTCATCAGTCCGTCCAACCAGTAGGACATCGGCTAGCGAGGTCTAGCTTTATGAATAGCGGACGTCCTAGAAAGTGAATTCCTGATTCAGCCAACAACTAATAGAGGAGCGCCGACTATAAGCGAGATCTTAGGTCAAATTTAGACCTGATATAGTCCTTTTTGACTATAAACTATGCCCTCGTAGTGCAAGCGCTTGCGCTTTCTAGATAGAGAGGACTAGGTTAAAAGGAACTAAAGTGTACATGATAACGGTGTTTGCTAGAATTATCTAAACTGCGAAACCCTTGACAGAGGTCATCTGTGGAATGTCAATATTATACTAAATAAAAGCTCGGACATCGGTGTCGCCATTAAGTAAACTTAAGTTGCAGATTCAACTTTCATGACGCTGAAAACCTATTCATTATTTTTTTCAGCCCGAAGCAGACTTGCCTGTTGAGGTCCGAAATACTGAGGGAGTATCTAATCTCTCCTTTATAGCGTATTTAAGCAACACTTGACGCACGATGATTAACAAAATACTAACTGCGGATTCAACAAAAAGTATTTCGGTTTAAATCCTTACCTAGAGCTGTACTTGTGGTGAATGGTGGTTATATTAAATAAACGTGACCCCCAGAAATAACATTTCTAGCATATGGAAGATTTTCGTTGAAATCCCTGTTTTTATTTAAATAAGGCCCTCAAAAAATATTTGTGAACATCCCAACTTTGTGTGCCGTACCCTGTATTTGAGAGAAAAATCAATAAGAAAATAAATGTGAAGATGACTGCGATCTTAGAAACTCAATAGGTGGCACCTAACATCGCGGGGCGATATGGAGAAAAGCTGGGACTTCTGTTGATACTGGCAACGTTTTTGATATTTTCATTATTTCGTATTAACCCTAAAACCTAGGGCTGCCGTATTCTACAACAAAGATAAATGGCAGAGTGCCAATAAATGTTGGATAAGAGAATGGCTCAGAACGACGTTCTTACGAATATTAAGCGGGCGTATTTTAAGTACGTGGTCTGTCGCCCCTGCGGCATTGTTTACGGTTATATCGCATCCGTCGCGTTAACTGGTAGCCATCGCGAATGCACGCGGGTGACGATGAAACTAGAACGTGTTCTGCTTTTCTGTTTGTGGCGATTTGCCTGATGCACGATGATACATAGCTGCATGCGGAAGCAGTGGCCGAGAATCGAACCAGTATAGGACGAAATCTGCAATAAAGGTTCTATTTGAAGAAGGCCGGCAGTTTCCTGTCGCCATCAGTTGATAACAATTGTTGTATTGCTAACTAGCGAACAATAGCATATGTATAACTGCTAAAATAAGTGCATTTCTCCAATTTTCCATCGAAAGATTGACGTAGAAAATCGATGTGATAGCCAGTCGAGACTCGGTGCTTCGCCTTGTCCCAATGAACAAACGGCAAGGCAGCTTTGGTAGGCAAATTATGCTGAAAGCTATACCATCTCAGGTCAGTTACTCCCCCCACCCTTCTACCCCCTATACCTCTGTTTCTTTTTGGGCAAGCGTTTTAGAGAGGAGTGAACTCTTACCTATCGCATCGCGTTGCGCTATGGCTTGAGTACTGGCGTGACATGTTTGTGTTTGGCCTCTTGTCTGTCTAGATGCGTTCCGTGCGATCCCGATTAGCCAGAGAGTAAGCAGCTATCATCATTTCTTTCTGTAATCATCAATTCAAGTAGAAAAAAAGTTATAGTGTGTTTGTTGTTTACGAGGCAGCAGTGACGCCATTGTAAAAGAACAGTAATAGCACGTAAGAAATAGGACTCTATCAAGTGTAGATTTCGTTTTTTACAAAGGCTCAAGTGAAATACCTTACAAATCACCAAGAACTACAATTTATTTCTATGGAGACGAGGTCAATTAATTATATAGCTAATAGATCATGCTGCGATCTAAATTGAATGGGTACTAATTTAAAAATGGATCAGAGGAGTCTTCTTTCATGATAATGGAACACCATAAGGAAGCCGCGAGTACCGTGTACCCCATGCACTGCAAAATACAATATTACCACTTATTCCGACTGAAGCTCTGCACGTAATTGCAAAAGGTGCCTAGTTTTTTTTTGTGAAAAATTTACTAACAGAATTTTTACGACTTTTTCGATAATAAGACTGACGCTTTTAATGGTATCGAGGCTTGGATTGAGACGATTAATTATAGTGTTAATTTTATATAAGCGAGTACTTGATTCTCTAGCGTTGCTGTCAGTCACAAACAAGCTTGCACAACGATCAACTGGGCATAGTGAAGCACGCGATTAACGACTCCTCGATACTGTTGGAAATTGGCAAGCCTAAGCACATTTGCCTGCAGGAAAACCTACTAGTGGGTTGACGTTCGTTCCACTTTGATAGGCAGCTTTTGATATTGCAGGCGCAATCTATATATATATATATATATATATATATAGAAAAACAGCGTTTACTGTAGAGACGGTACTTATTAAAAATACCTGTGGTGCTTCTGCAATATCAAAAGCTGGTTTTGTCCAAAGGGAATGGATGTTAGCGATACTTGAAGGAGGTACAAGCGCGACGTTCGTCTATACGGATAGATCCGAGAATACCAGCGCTAATAGGGAAATTAATGTAATTGGCCAGCTGATTCATCGCGGAGTTTTGACCATGTGAATGAGTACCCATATAATGAATGAGTAACCATAATAAGTTTACGTTTTTCATACTTACGTTTGGAAAATGAAGCTTTGAAGGTTATAGTAGATTAAGACTAGACATCGGACGTGTGTAAGCCATTCAGAGAAGGAATGATCACTGATATATCGCTGAAACTTAAAGCTAAAGTATTGCTAAGTATTACCCTTACTGGGGCTGTGTCGACGTCAACAATTACTACCCCAAAAAAAACCATCTTCTCGATCTTTGTTAACCTCCACGCTCTTAGCTGAAGCGTTTCGTGTGTACGACAGCATTACAATCCTATTTTAAGTTCTGTTTGCCTGAAAAAAGCCTGTGATGCGCAGACGAACATGTAGATGCCCGAGATCGTCGCAGGGGACCTTCTTCTGTTTGCGAAGGCCGAACTGTTCGCAGCGCTACTTCTTTAGGTCAGAATACGCGTCTCGTACACAGTCAAGTAAAGGGTGTAGCGGCGTATGCCTAGTATCTGGGCCAGCATAAGTAGCATGACTAGAAGGCACACATAAAGGCTAAGACTATCATAAATCTATGTGGAGTTAGGCCAACTTTATATTTAAAGCTTTTAAACGCGCACAAAATAGGTCTAGACAGCCCAGTCAGAGACAGCGGAGTCCTGATGTTGCCGACAATACCGATACTGAATCTGACTACTACGGAGACGATTTTGTTGGTGAAATTGAATGCGATATTTCCGCAGTAGATGAAGTGGGATGAAGGTTCCCTCATCAACCTCTGTAGTCAGATGCGGCAATGCCCAGTTGAGTGACTAATATAAATCTTAAGGACCTTTCTAAGCTCATGAGCATGATGTATGGGCGCGTAACATCATTCAAATCTAATCATCAAAAATATTTTACCCATACCGTTGTCTATACGAGGCCCAATATATACTAATGGCATTTCTTTCCTGACAGTAAAAAACGCACCGTGGTTATTTTTTATGTAATTTATAAATATCCTCCCGCAGCGCGTACGCACACGATATAACGCTTCGTAAAGTCGACTATGACCTGTTTAAAGTTATATGAGACATTTACCCGTTTAATACCGATACGAAGCAGATGGCGAAAAAATAATACAAAATTCTCGTTTTGTTTTTCTTTCTATTAGAATCGATCACGTAGCGCCGGCGAGAAAAGCCGAAATCATAAAAAAAAAAAGCCGTCCAGTATTTGCATCTCTATATATTTCATGATATGGTCAAATAAACGATACAAACATCGTTCAATTGCACATAAACAAAAGCCAACCTATCTTAGTTATTACCCATATTCGCCTAGTAGCTGCAATAATCACTATATAGATCTCTACAGAAAATCTATACAGATGAGATCTATGAAGTAGCTGACGCTGTGTTCCGCTGCGTACAGAGTAGGCCAAATAGACTGTGAGAAACAGATATTATGTTCGCCCTGACCGAATTCTCACTTCAGTACTCCTACGATTTTTGTTCGCTCTTAGAGCCTTATTGCTTACATTACTTTTGGCCTGGCAAAAACTTGGACAAAACTGAAAGTGTGAATTGTTTTTAAAGTGGTCGCAAAACAGTGCGAAAGGGACCACTTTTGTATCGTACGGGCGTTTTCCAGCATCCCTGTATAATTTTATCTTGCAAGTTCGACTGGGGGAAGAACAGATTACAAATAATAGTTAAATCTTCCACTAGGTGAGACAAGTAGTTAAGGCTGTGTGCCGAAACGCTGACGGCGCATCTGTTTATATCAAATAATGCTGTTTAACGGTTATCCGGAGTATGAGATCCATTACGCATTGACAAAAGTATGTGATCAACTAAAAGAAAAGAAGATACTTCACAGCTGATTACCTGAGCGCAAGACACGGCACTACGAATATGTTTCACGTTGACGTTATAGAATTTATACTCAGTTTTCGCTGCAAGTCTAGCTCGATTCAGATAGGCTCTCTGTCGACTTAAAGCCGTTGACCTAATGTCGACCTAATGACCATATATGAAATAATTTAGGACTATGAACTCACCGTTTAAGGTTTCCGAATTCAATCATGAACCACGTTCAATTTGTCCCTATTTATTGCGTTTGTCGCGCATCTGTGAGGAACATCTAATTTAATCTCATCCGAAAAGTACCGTTATAGGCAATTTATTCATTCACTTAGTAAAAGCATAGATAAAACGAAGCTCTATGTTTACTCCGCTTAATCTGCTCTAATTACGTTCAGAGTTTTGTTTCTCAAACGCGACTATGAAGGGCGTAAACCTTCCGCTCATTTACCGCATAAGGACATGGCTAAGATTCCGCGACGAGTCAGTCGCCTAAATACATCATATCTCCTACTGGTATTTGCACATCTATCTGTATAGACAGACGCCAAGCCTATACCCGCCTTAAATTACGCTATATCTGTATAAAATGAAACGTTTAAAACTAAATGCAGATGTAATAGGTATACCCTTTTCGCAGGAGTGAGTAAATGCCCTCGCCTTCCTCAGAAAAATGAGGGAACCTGTCGGCTGCGAACGGACGTTTTTATCGCGTCTTTATTAGCGACTCGATGTGAAGTAGGATTTCGATGGTGACGGAAAAAACCGAGTAAGGTCAGAACAGATGTCTTCCTCTTCGGAGGCACTACACCAACGGGCATTGTCCAAGTGGCATCAACTCTAGAAATAGACCTAAGCGATCACAACTGAACGGTAAAACGAGGGAAGGTGTGAAAGGGGCATATACACAGAGGGATAATAGAAAAGCTTTCTCGGTTCAAACAGGACAAAACAACTACCATTGTTAGACCCAGAAAAATAAAGCTAATTTTTAAGCAATGAGAAAATAGACAATTTAGTGATGATTGCGTCTCTAGTTATAAGCATAGCCAGATAGCAGTCTTTTACTTGGTCTATTATCCATTTATCCAAATCGAGTAAGCGGCAATTGAAATTAAGAAATAAAAGAGTATTTATGTGCAGACAATGCGTATTAAAGTTATTTGTGCTGCGCCTGCAATATCAAAAGCTGCCTATCAAAGTGGAACGAACGTCGACCGACTAGTAGGTTTTCCTGCAGGCAAATGTGCTTAGGCTTGCCAATTTCCAACAGTATCGAGGAGTCGTTAAACGCGTTCTTCACTATGCCCAGTTGATCGTTGTGCAAGCTTGTTTGTGACTGACAGCAACGCTAGAGAATCAAGTACTCACTTATATAAAATTAACACTATAATTAATCGTCTCAATCCAAGCCTCGATACCATTAAAAGCGTCAGTCTTATTATCGAAAAAGTCGTAAAAATTCTGTTACTAAATTTTTCACAAAAAAAACTAGGCACCTTTTGCAATTACGTGCAGAGTTTCAGTCGGAATAAGTGGTAACATTGTATTTTGCAGTGCATGGGGTACACGGTACTCTTATAGGATCGCGGTTTCCTTATGGTGTTATATTATCATGGAAGAAGGCCCCTTTAATCCATTTTTTAATTAGTACCCCGTTGAATCTAGATCGCAGTATGATCTACTTCATTGGGACAAGGCGAAGCACCGAGTCCCAACTGACTATCACATCGATTTTGAATCTCAACCTTTCGATGGAAAATCAGAAACATGTACTTATTTTAGCAGATATACATATGCTGTTGTCTGCTAGTTAGTAATAAAACAATTGTTATCAACTGATGGCGGCAGGCAACTGCCCGCCTTCTTCAAATAGAACCTTTATTGTAGATTTTGTCTTATACTGGTTCGATTCTCGGCCACTGCTTCCGCATGCAGCTATGTATCGCCATGCGTCAGGTAAATGGCCAGAAACAGAAACGCGGAACACGTTCGTTTGTATTAGTTAATTTAGTTTTATCATCGATTTCGTCTATTTTCTATAAGTATTCTTCCTCTAATCAGTAGTTAACTCTTTATTAGTCAGCGTGCGTCAAGCGATAAATGCGCAACAAGTTTCCAGCACAATTACGCTTTAAGCTGATAATAAGCCATAAACCCTAAGAATGTAAGGGTTCATGATGACCAAAAAAATCCAAATAGGCTAAAAGATTGGGCATTGAGGCTTATCTGGACAATTTAACTGACAACTGATATCCTTCCTAAATGGTCGCTAATTTCTGCATCGAAAATGACTCAATAAGAAATTTTCATAAATTTTTTAACCCTTTACATCCGAAACTCATTGAGGATCTTTTAATTTGCCCCATTTGGAAATCTTTTTCAACTTTTTTCAAAAGCCGCGGTTTTCAAACAAAACATTTCAGTACTTGACAATGTTAAGGGTTCGTATAGCGTGAAAACTTCTGATAGTAACTCATTCTCCCTCTTATGGCACAAATGACACCACATTATTTTCACATAACGGGCTTGGGTTTTTTATTACCAAACGACATATTAACCATAGCAACAATAGCGGATGAAAGCAAGCCCACTACTTCAAAGAGCCTGCCTAACATCGTCCGAATTTGAATGTCTCACTCTATATATACATATACGCACCATAGAGATCACAAATGTCCTTTGATATTTCACTGTATTCAACTATAGAATTAACTTTTACAGTATCCAATCTTACCTCAGCTGTAATTGAGTCGCTTGTTTCCGTGGATTGCATTAACCATACCGGTATATCAGCGGGCGTTTCTAGTTTGCTCAGCCGGCCGAAGTCGACTACTGTCTTCAGATTTCTCTATTTCTAACTATTCCCAGAGTCGGAGGTCGGCTGAGCGTGTTCTAGAACCTAACCGTTCTTAGTGGGCAATAGCCCTCGTTGACAGCACCTCGGAACAGATAAGCAACCCAGCCCATACCGGAGGTAACAATAGCGCTATTGGCGCCAATTGTGACTGGGATGCTCTTCGACCCTTCGCCATGCTTGCGCCAGCCCCGCTGGAGCGCTAAGGACGTCTATAACATATGGGGTCGCAAGGGGGGGGGGGGCTCTAACATATGGGGTCAAGCTAGAAAAGAAGGAACTGGCAGCTAGTATTTTTAGACCTGGCAAATAGTTTTTACACCGCCGACGCTTCGTTCTAAATTATATGTGTATGTCAAACTAATATATGTAGGGGCGCCGTATCGGGGATAAGGGTTCTATACATATAGAGAACCTGACAATATGCTAGCCCATATGCGCATTCGTTGCCTATGATCCCTATTGAGGGAGCGGCAGTATGAAGAAATATCGAGACAAATATTCGAACGCACTGTAGGCATGTTAGTGTTCTTTCCCGGCATTTTGAAAATACTCTATCTCGCACATGTATATAATAGGAGAGAACTATGACAGGGGAGCGGCAGACCGAAGGAATAGCTGTTTGGCAGAACATTAAACAAGACATATTCTGTGGCTGTTACGGTAATCGATGAAACCAGCCTGGTCTTACATAGCGTATACATTTTCCGCATAACTGCACCTGCATATACGTCATGTACATGAACTATTCAACCGTGCTATTCTCTATGTTTACCTATTTAGGATTGAATTTATAAACCTTGCGTTCGTATACTTCTACTGATGCTTGAAGTAAGGGCTATAGTTCTAACGGCAGTACAGGACGTAAAGTTCGAAAGTAAAGATTTCATTAGCAATGCGCATTGCAGTGTCGCGCCTGAGACCGTTCCTTCACAAAAATTTTCAGATTTAATAGTGCGTTTGATCGAATCCATAGATCAAAACATTTAAGGAAACCATTCAACGATCTCATCGCGTACAAACATCAAACATTTTTTTTAGAGCGCGACTGAATCATAACGAATCGCCAACGTAGGCAATATAGGCAATCTATGTGTAACTGTGTTCTATATTTTATAATAAATACTCTAAGTGGCTTTCGTAATCACCGATCTTACTTAAGCATCTATTAAAGAACTAATTATATTTAGTATCAAAATATGCATAACTTTTATTTGCTGTACAATATAATAATGAAATTGTAACACTGCAGTGGTAAGCTGGTGAAGCTTATTTTGTTTATAGAGTGATTTTTACGTTGTTTTCTTAATTCGGGTCGAGAATCGAAATATACTCGCTTAAATAAATACCAGCTCACATCTATTTAAGCCAACGACTACGAGGGGCTCGTTAGTGAAGTTTACCGTGTCCCCCTATAACAGCACAGTATCAGACACTGTTGCAATTAAGTAAGTATACCATAAATAGTCAATTATTCTATCAAACCAGCTATTTTCTAACTTCTTATAAAGACCATGTGCAATGATGAAGAACAATCGTTCATAATGGAGGACCCGAAAAGTCAGTCTTTCTACAGAAAAAAGTATGGCGTCTAAATATTTTACCGTCTTGCTTGTTTCTGTCGTTGCAGAACAATAAAAAAAAAGTGTCTTAGTTGAACATAAGAATTTTCCCAAGAAATGCTAAGTGTCTCATTTGCGTTGGTTTAATTAATTTTTGTTCAAAATGTTTGGCTTATCGCACAAACTTCCAGAGCTAGTCGAATAGTATCCTTCAACAGACAGAAATAACTTACTAACCTGAAACGAAGCTCATTTTCTACACATTAAAAGGAATTCTATTTAACCCCTGTGGTAAATATCCGAACGATTACGAATTACGGTGATTTACTGCGTCTCCACCCACAGGGCCAATGACCGAAGCCCAGCTGAAAAGGAGCTCAGAACACGGATGTGTCAATGTCAGATAGGGCCTAGAGAGGCTTATCTCTCCGATTGGGGCCTTTTTTAAAACGGCAAAATTTTAATTTGTATACGTATCAGAGTTGCTATCTGCCTGCTGTTTACGCTTGTCGACTATTTATTATTACTGCTATTCTTTGTTTAATACTAGAACCCCTCATGCGACAGACCTTAGATTGTCTTTGGCATTAGAAATTTATAGAAAAAAAAGACAAATACTTATCTCTCTCAACTAGGTACAGTTCCCAATACTTCTGGGACTATCCATTCACATAAAATTCCCCCCAGAACGCGGATAACCTTTACAGCCATGGCTATATCGAGCTACCCTTCATGCCTGAATCGTTGCTATTAGGAATCATATTAGGAGAGTTTTGTGCTGTTTACGGGAATAACAACGCTTTGCTGTTGAAGTATTATAATCATCATCACCATCACCATCACGATCATCATCATCATTATCACGATTCCCGCAAGTAGGCGGCCCATGGATACATAGCAGTAAACGCACTGTGTCAACAGAGGGAAAATGAGAGGATCAGCTTCCTATTTCTTCTATATAGCTTGCTTGCAATGGCTGGTCATAACGCTGGCACCATCAAAGAGGAAAGGTTTGCTCAACCGCTAGAGAGTGAGCCATCGACTACGTCCTTGGCGACTTTGGTTTACCTGCCAACTAGCTAAAGGAACGTCAGCTAGATGTTAGGTAAGCCATTGAGCTAAGCTTACCAGACGGAGGGCAGCTGTCGCTGGAGCCCCTTGTGCCTCGCATTTGCCTAGATGCTGTTTAATCGAAACCGAACTGCGTTCATCTTGCAATCTGAATGGGAAAAAGTCGAAATGAGGAAAAAGTAGGAATAGCTTTTGAGGTTACCGTTTCGAATAAGGTTGAACTATGCGATTCGATAAATTAATGACGGGTTTGTTAGGAACATGCAAGAGTGTCTATACTGGTAGTTTACTTTTACATGATGTTACATTCGTATGTGACGAGTGTGATGTGTAGTTTGACAATTTGGAAAATTGTAGATCAATTTTTTTTTATATAGGTCTGGTTAACTTTATATCTTGGCTGCGTGAGCTGGTTCATGTTCAGTCATCGTCAAACACTGCACAATCCTGCCGTTAGAGACATCTCTATAAAGTCATCACTGATAGATAAACAGATGTTTTTTTTAAAGATTTTTTTAAAGATTATCATACAATAACTTCGTATGTGTAGGACCGATGATTCGTGTTTTACGAATGCTTCGTTTTTGCCTGAAATGCCTGCCTCAAAGAAATCGTCCGAAGAATAGAAGGATACTGAAGGTCTGACAAAATTGTCATCTTAGGATTCAGCCCTCCCTTTACACTATTAAAATACAGAAATGTTTGTATCGCTTAGGAGTGCTCGATATATCTTCAGTCAAAACACATGGACGACATTTCGGCCGCTTCGGGCCTGCTTAAGTTAAATATTTAGACTGTAAGTAATGTTCAAGTATTAGTCTGAAATTTTTTGCTTACGTGCGCTATCGGGTGTTCAACTAGTGCTTCTCCGTTCAACTCTCGAGTTCATCACCGAGCCATGTATTTGTTTATGGCTGGCAACCTTCGTACGCGCCCACAGAGCGGATCAATGTTTATAAAATAAATCGTTTTAAAGACTCGGCACCTTTATCCATTTGAGATTACTCTTGTCTGCCACTAGTGGAAATTACAGGACGCTTACTTGAGGTACTTCCACACTAAGCAATAGTCCCTAGTTGTCTTCTTTCGTTCGAAAATTATGTTTCTAATGCCGAAATCGCAATAATGATTTTCATACATAGTCCTTATTTACCTTGGTAGTGACCTGATTATGAAGTACGTTTGGCCTTTACAAATCAATCTCTCTAAGAAAAATGGTAAAAAACCTAACGTATCATATAGCTAGGAAAGGCAAAGGGGTTTCAAAGGCAAAGGGGGCAAATAAACGTAGCTCTAACTTTTTCAGCCTTAGAATGACATTTGCCAAAATAACAACATCGACTCACCAATAACAACTGCAAATATACTTGTAAGTATAAAAATAAGAAAAGATCCAAATAACGACTAAGCGTCCACTGATGCCTAAAGGAAAAACTGTACAAGTTGTTTTGTTTTAAAAACATACTTGTAATGTAGGTTTACTCATCTGTCGTCCGGCCTAGTTTGACTGCAGCTTAATGAGGTATTATTACTAGTTAAGTTATGGCTCGAAATAAGGTTTCCGCATCAATATTACTATCAGGTTACGTTTGGTAATTGTCTGTCTATTAACGAATAGGGTGATTAATTTGAGGCGTATAAGGACACATTTTCACCAATTTACTTATAAGTTCAACCAGTAACATTGTGAACAATTAAGTCTCTGCGTATTCTGTTTGTAAGCTCCAAAGTGCGGCTCCAGGATTTCCTGTACTTCATGTACTCATGTGAATGATCTTTCATTGCAATTTACGTACATTGATGTTGCTTTTAACTAGTTTTCATTGAGGATAAAGTATACGACAGCAACGCATCGGACAGAGAAGCTATTCTTCGAGAAGCTTTCTTGAGATGCCGCAATTACCTGCTGCATTTTTTTGAAATTCACTGTCAACAAACGATAACCAATTGCCGCATTTTCTGAACACAAAGATCTTATCGTAGATATCTGACACTGTTTTCTGGATCAGTGTGGGGCAAACATTTCATCTAATGCTTGCTTACTCCTAAAGTCATACTCGACGATATCGTAGTTCATGAGATTCGTATGGCTCACGTGTAGGAATGGCGTACATGGATAGGCTCGTAAAACCACGAACCTAAAAAATCGTGCGATGAACGCATTTAAATATCGCTTTGAAAAGGCGAGCGTTTGTGCTTCCTTAAAGGAAACCAATGATCTTTATCATCTGTTTCTCACTCGGAATAAGCTATTTTTGGTGATTTTTTATACACTTATTTTTTTTGTGGAAAAAATACTCGCACAGCAATTAACCCGCGGCCAATTGTCGAGTAACCCACTTTTTCATGGGCGTCAAAAATGAAGACTATGCTCTCGATTGCAACTGCAGGAAGCATTATTTCCTGAAGATACATCCCCTAACCCGTATTAAGCTTGTACATTTTTAGTGGTCTAGGTTCTTCAGGAATTGCGGCTTATTGGATTCTTACATATATGTACTGCAACGTATATATATACACGTCGCGGTAATGACCTGTTTGTCTATTCAACTTTGGGTCACTTGAAACGGTCTACGTTCGAAGCCTTTGTCTACTTGTGACAGTAAGGTGTAGCTTAACGCCAGCAGCGGACCTAAAATCTAACACATTTACTTTATTTAGTTCCTTCTTTCTTTAAAGGCGCAACTCGTTCTTCGCCTTCTCATAAAGATGTTAAAAGACCACAGCAGTATGGTCTCCACATCAGAAGGCCTCAGCATGATTTTATTGATTATGTGTTTCCGCATATAACGGCTTCACCTGAAATGTTTATTGAGCTGATCATCACAAGATTCAATGTTGATGAGCTGACATACTTCACCCGAATAGCACTCATTTGAAGTAGACAGGTGAGCGACTCGTTGCTTTGTTTAACCGCAAAAGTCGTATAGTCCAAAAAAAAAAATGAATATCGTAACAGAGCTTGAGGCAGCGTTATAACGTTCAAGTACTTGCAATTGTCGTGTGTTAGAGACTGTTTGAAAACATACTTAGGAAAGATTCGGTGTGTCTATTTTGTAAATATCGGAATACTATGCACGTACATCATCTATTTCTAACTGTTTTCTGAGCCACAATTCGCTCCAAATCAAATGGGTCTATCTAACTTATCTGTTCCGTTAGAGAATTAACCAGTTTGCTAAGGAAACGGCTATTTTTTTGTCTGTCGTATATTAGTGATTCCCGAATTATCTGCAAACATAAATCGGATTGTTTACTCCGAAATACAATCCGAAATGTTTGCTTGTTCCCGTAACAGATTTATGTTACGATTAGGTTGCCTGGAAACTTCATCAATCACGACCCAAGCTCTCAGTTAAAGTTTAATCCAAAATCAAGTTGTTTCAATGTAGAGGAATCAATTATTCTATTTTAGCCATGTGTTTACAGATACTCGACATCTGATACTGAGTAATTATGACTATTAAAACTGTTAATTTAGATTTCCTTTATTTGTAAATATACTTTTGCTTCCGTGTACTTCACTCTTAAATTTGTCAACCAGTGTTGACAAATGACCATTCTATTGTAGTTCTCCGTTAGCTATTGGGATTCGTTCAGGCGATTGGTCCAGCATCGAGGCGCTTTGTTTTGGATCTGGATCATCTAATTCACTAGTCAAGCCAAGCTAGATTTTCTAAGTGGTGTTTTGTTAACCTTTTTTTTCTTCGATTTGAGCGACAAGCCCAAGAAGTCTATGCACTGTGAATTTTTTTTTTCGGTATAATTCGCTCGTATTGTCAAAGATTAGTTTCCTTTATGCACTTCACCCCAAAAACCTTTATGATAACACCATGCCGTTCTTTCAGTTAAAGACAATTCCCTTCTGTAATGTGATTAAACAGCAACCCGAATTCCACAAAGTTCCCATATCTATCTATTTTGGTACCTTCATCGATCTAGGCGTACTACAGAGCGGAAAAAATAATTACGCTAGACCAGGCTATTAGCAAGCTCATAAATGAAAATTTATTGTCTGACTAACATGGGGTCTTTTGCCAGCAACAGAGGCACCCATAGAAGAGCGTGTCATTCTATTACGGTCTATTTTGTTGCATCTGCAAGTTCAGCATTGCTTATGACTAAAATTCACTTACGCTTTTCCTATAAATGAAAACGGTAAGCTACCGTTTCTCGCCAGCGCCGAAGTAGCACACCCCGACTTAATAAGTTGATTATTTTTTTACCGACATGACCTACTCAAGGAAGCTAACCAGCTGCGTTTCTAAATTTGATGATACTTTGTCTTGTTCTACCCCATCACCCAATGCCGTTCGTCAGTTAGTGAGGAAGTTGGTTAATTATTGCAAAAAACCATCCACGGGTCATCGTGCATCTACGAGCAGACGCCTGGCGGACTCGAACTTTATCTTCAGTCGAACATAGAGCGATCACCGAACCGCACAAATCGATGCAGAAATTTAAAATTCGCGCGCACAACAACAATAACGCCTACTAGCTAACTATATTGTATTCGTACGTCCCGCGCAATGAATTCTCTCATTAAACTTATCCTCTTTTTTTTTTACAAGGAAAAAATATGTATTGCTAGAAAACGTGAATACGTGGCAAGAATTTGTACTAATTAAAGAACCTAAATTATGTCCAGTAAACCTGTCAACTTCTATTTTGGCCAACTCTAAACACACAGTTTGTACACCCGTGTGCTGGACTAATCGGAGGTTTCAAAATGACCGACTTTGTTACATTTCTAATCCTTATAGAATCATCTTTTTTGGCAATTCACCCTCTAATAGAGAAGGGAAATCTATCTAGCCATGCATGTAATACAGATCGAACTGCACGTAAAAGGATTTTCTGAGTTATTGTCTATTTTGATTAAGAATCATACGATCATTTGCTACAAGGCCATCTCTTCTAGTCGTTCTGAATGTGTGTGCTGTATTGCCGACTGAGAAATATCGCCAGTGTCGACGATTACCTGTACATCTATGTGTGACTGATTCAGCAAATGATAGACTGAGCGAACAAAGAACCAGTCGCAGAAAATCTTCTGGTGGGCACAGATGCAACGCGAAACATGCAGATAAAGAAACTTTGATTTGTCCGATGGTCATCTACATATCCCTAAGACAGCGCTATTGCGTATTAGACTCGTTATATTTACATATATATCTTTATTCGCAGAGGAGCTGCCCAGTGCGGAGCCCTGCAAGACAGTTTCCACGAAAGCCTACAGGAAATCGTTTATTTCCTCATGGGGTACCCGTCTAATGTTTAGTAAATCATTATAGTGAAGTGCAAAATATTAAAAAAATCAAATTTACTGCAAGCATATAATAGACCTATATTTATCTCGTATATTTAAAAAAAAAAGCTGTAGCCTAATCCTCTTAACAAAGGTTAGATATTGTTTTTCAGCAAGACGCCAGCAGTTTCTTGTACGTATCCCCTAAATATAAATATTTTGCGTATCTCGAAGACCGCTCCCGTCTACGTTACTTAGCCTATGCCAACTCCCATACTCTATCTACGATCGGGCACCGGACACGTTCTACCGTGACCGCTTGCTATGAATGAAAATCGGCATTTGAATAAGGCGTGTCCCATAAACAACATTAGCCTATAATCGTTTTCCAACATATTTGTCTGCAAATATGACAGCTTATTCGGCGAGAAAAACCTTCACTCACTTCAAGCAAAATTACGACGACAGATAAATAAGGCAAGCGACCTCAGCTCGTCGACTATATTCGAGCCGTCAACTGCTACTTTTACAAATAAATGCATCGTTCATTTCAGTAAGCGTCTTTTAATACTGTTCACCTCAGGATTACGACTGGCCAAAACTAGAAGCATGAACTTTCATAACTGGCAAAATGGATGTTATGAAATAGGTCCATTACACAATGGCTAACCATTGCATAAGGTCGGAAACGAAAACAAATTATAAGTATTTGTGACGAATATCGAACACAATGGTATACTGCTGACTTCATGCTTATGATTCAGACAACTTAGACATTGCAAGAAGTTATTAGTACAGACCCAACCACCTGCCTCATACCTGTGGGTGTTATCAACTGACTTCAGTCCCGATCGTTATCGATCGCTACAACAGTTAAATATCTATCTAGATATAGTGGGGTTTCTAAATGTGCTGAATTGAAACGTTTTGGTTATTAAGGGAACAAATATTCCATATGATTTCCACAGGCACTGATTACAGCCCGCCGATATCAATTTAACCGTGTGTGTGTGCAGTTATTATACGTTTGTATTCACACGACTTACACGCTGACATAAAGTTTATTCATTGCCTAATTTACTATGAAATCCCAATTCGCATCGTTAGTGCCGTACTTACATATAATTATCAACTAACTTAACTGATTGACGGATTAAGTAAAACACACCTGTCTATTCGTATCTAGTTGTCTTGCCTTCAGCAACAAGTATAATTGTCCGCACCTCTGTTTGGCCTTTTTCTTTTCCATAGGACCGTATTTATTCGATTTTATGCTCCTCCAGTTTTTCCAGTTGTCAGCTATTTGTGTATGCTATTTTCAATTGCTCTGCCATGTTGCGATTTGTTTGGTGGCGCGCGCGACGGAGCGATTCTGCCGCTGCTGCTACTGATGCAAATATCACGTTTATTGTTCGGAATGTGTCGGCAACGAACAAATGAGCAGACGGAAGATCAACAACAAGGATTAGGACGGAAGGCATAGATGCAGAAATGATAAAGACGCGCAAAGAACGCCGCTGTAACACCAACAGCAATCGAATCAGGATTACTCAAAGAACGATAGGCACACTAGCGACACCGACAACGTCAGACGTGGTACGGCCGGTAGAGCAAACAGATCGCGTTTTCAAAGTTTTCCAAATGGCCATTCAATGTTGTAGGCAACAGCGTCAATGGTTCGCCGCCGACGACGACCACTCGTTTTTCCCGTGGTAATCGGTGACTATCGACTAAAATGAAAGAAATTCCGGTTGACAAATCAACCGCGCGGCCTGAGTCAGGGCCGATATGGCCACTGATAAATTTCTAAATAAGACTAGTCCTTTGACAAAGAAGTGATCGTACACTGAGTAACCGGTTTTTAGTTTCGAGAAATAGGAAATGGCCTAGCAAGAAATATCGTTTGCCTTTATTAGCTAGAAACGTGACACATGGCTTGGTGTGAACGAAAGGCTCATAAGGCGCATGGTTTGTACCGAAAGGACAACATGTTTAGCAGCTAATACAGGTTACAATTCCTTTAATTCGTTTTAAACGAGCCAACGTCTAGAAGAACAAAGCTTCATTAAGCCGACAGGACACAGTGTTTACCGCCTTATTAGATTCTGTCAACATGCCACTAGACAGTATGGGTCTAGTTGATGAGGGCCGCTTTGACCGTTTACAACTTATCGGATCGAACAATGTATGTCGGTGCGACACCGCGCTGTTGACGCATTCGTAGAAACTGTCTGGCAGCTTGCTGTTACCCCTTTAACAAAGCGGGAGAAATCCCCCCTCCCCCTGGTATCTTCCACGTAAAGCAATGTCCTGATAGGAGGCCTTTTTCTTTTATAGCTATGAGTTATGGCCAGAGACAGCGACGAAGCATTAAAATTGCTAGAGGCGGCTACGCCGTACTCAGAATCAGTTTGTAGGCTGTCGCTGTTTCTAATACGTATCCACTCATCTTCGCCTTAATGGTAGATATTTGAGAAGTATCTTATTCCCTTGCAGCAAGTTAAAGTATGTCAAATAAATAGATAAGCGGCTTTAGAAGATCTGGATACTCGGATCGGGCCAATCTCGCTTGAAATGTTTGTTTTTTCCGAACTTGACATGCATTAAAGTTCCGAAGGCACGCTCGTGTTGTACTGCTTTGAGGCTTTGACCTGTAATTATAGTTTAGATGTATTGTAGCTATATTTTAAGTGCTATATTAAGCTATATTTAAGCTATTTTTCAATTAAGTGCTCATATTTTATATATATCAAATAGTACTGAATGGCGATAGAAGATCTACAATCAACAGGATATAGCATTTGCCTAAAATGTGTATCGTTAATGTAGATCTGTCACGGAACCTGTACAGACGCGCAAACCCTAGTTAGCTTACATCAAGAATGTAGTAACTTGACAGGTTACTATTTTCAAGCAGGAGAACCTATGTAGTTCCTAAGACAGTTCGAATGCCACATCCTTATACACATACATATATGAATATTACTGCGTCGCTGTTGGTCTCCAGAGAAACACTATTTGGATAAGGATTTATCACTTTTGACCATGAATAAGATGATGGTAAGAAGCTTCCCTTTTACATAAGCCGGTTAACTTTTTCTCAATATAGATAATTTGAGAGTGATATAGAGGTCAGCGATTCTGTTTGGCAAATATTTATTTCGTCGAGCCGCTCCTGTATTCTATCTGATACCCTACACATTTCACACTAATGTCGTTATTGATTTAGTCAGGTTTACTAATCGGTTGAGAGAACGCGAGGCTGGGCACCGACTATGATCAGTTTTCAGGCTCAAATATCGAAAATCCTCGATCTTCGTGTCAGCTAGGGGGGAGCAGTGTTCGTGCCCGTGTATCAAATTGGAAAATCTATTTATTGTTGAAGTTAGATAGATAACATTATAAAAAGACATGTAACACTAGGACGAAAGGACCAACGTAGCTGATGCGTTACATGCGTGTAGAAGCAGTACAAGCCGCTTTATTCGCCATGGACGTAAAAGCTTTATAGAGCAGAGAGGATGCTCATGTAAATAATACAGTATATTACTTTATTTTGGTCGGTAACAGTGAATGATCCACAAAATTTTACTGACTGAGACCAATGAGCTGCTTGACGCGGGTGTACGGGGAGAGCGAAGCTAGTCACGATTGTGTGTAATGTCTTCATCTCAGAGAATCGTCATGTTTTTGTTACTCGCGATATTTGATTCAGAAAAACAACAATGCAATCACGGGAAAGAAAAGCTCATTTCGAAGTGGAGACAACAGGAGTCAGTTTTAGTTGGAGGAAACCCTACCTGCGATGCTTTACCGAAGCAAACGGTCCTGTAATGTGCGATTTTACGAAGTCCGTCACGGATCATTTGTATTCATTAGAGTGGAACGAGAATGCGGCAGCAGCAGCAGCAGCACATCCGTAACGAGTAAATTAAATTGTAAAAATATTCAAAACGTAGTGTACGTTAACGACTTAATACCAGCATGGTGTATTGCAGTATCCATTAGCCTACTTTGGAGCCAAGGTTGTTGTCGCATTGTACTAATGGAGAAGAAGTCTGTCCCAGATGTAAAACACTGAATTTGCTGAAATGGTTTATGAGAGATCCTGTTCCAAACACGTTGGCGTTCAAGAAGAACACTATAAAAAGCGGCTAGAAAACTGTTGTCGCCAATTGATAGCAGGAAAAAGTTGAGAAAACCAAATGGACCACTATTCCAGATTGCGTATATTTCCATCATCGACTTTCCTATAGACCGAAGACAATGATCTAGGCTAGGACAGTTAGAAAAAAATAGTGAAAAAAGAAAGCTAAGGACAACAATATTGTACTTGATGAGTTACCTAATGCCGTGTGGAAACTTGTTAACTGAACAGCACGAATGGCATCGTGTAACACGAAGTACATTTAAAGAAAGACCAAGACAAAATAACTAACCTGTAATAAAGAGTGCTGATTTCTCGTCAGCCAAAAAAAAAAAAACTTACCGTTGTCTTCGCCGTCAGAACCATTTCATATGTATATGAGGTAAAAAATAAGAAAAAAACATCCATCAAGAATAAAGCTCTTCATCGATACAATTCGAAAATAACAATAATAAGTAATACAATAGAAAACAAACTTAACTTATTCTGATAAAATCTATCGTATATTCTCCCTGTTGGATATATAAGTTAACATGGCTGTTGCTGTTTGAAATGAATAGATTTCTTATTGACATTTTACCCTACTAAAAAGTCTAGAACAACGTGAAAAGCTGAGCCTCGGCACTATGCTCGATGCAAATATACGTGATATAGGTAGCTGTGTGTTATACTCTAGTGAAATTCGTATGATTATAAGGTCCTAAAAACCGATACATTGCGTATCGAACGTCTTAGCAATAGGAAGTTAAACATCTATTTTAACATTCAGCGACGTACGTAATTCACTGATAACGTACACTGACACTGTGTTTATGCTATTGCGGCTCAGCTACTGCTTTGAGGAAGGACAAGCCGGATGTGGAGAAGGCGAACTTTTCTCCAATTTTCCGTTCTCAGGATCTATATCTCCTTCTCAAATGAAGTGCATTTCTAAAATGACGCTTGAAACGTAACTAAGTCAGAGCAGACTTTTACCCATGAGCGTTTAGGTTCGTGCACTCATTCAATCCGTACCCACGTTGTCCTAAATTGCTCTTCTACTGATGCTCACTATCTAATTAAGGAATGATTTTTTCGAGCTGCGTTTGAGCCGTCAAGTCCTTTTCATGGCAGTTGGCCCCTTTCGTTAGGAAACAAAGTGTTATACTTTTCAATCTGGATCTGCCTATGTATTGTTAAATTCATCAGATAAATACGTTATTATGATGAAAACCATTGCTACCGGTATCCACTCTACATCGATTCAGTACTGTTATTTAAAGCCTGCTATTTGTTTACTTAATAATTTCAGATGACGACAGAGCCACCTTACGACTGTTTACATAATGATTCGAATTATCGCATTTATAGTTGATGTATTTCGTGGCCACGCTGTATATATAGAGCTCGGACGCCTGACCTAGTAGTTCTTATTAATCGTAATAAAAATATCAGTGTCTCAAATAAAGGCAATTATAAAACACAGTTCGTCGTAGCGTAATCGTCCTGTTTAAGTCCTTCGGCTATTTCTGCCCGAAATCTTATTACTAACGCCGAGAGTTCTCTTTCGATCGCAGCGAGTGTTAGCTCAATGTCGTCTGCTCTACCAAACCTAGAAGATTATCGGACTAATTAAAACGTCTGCTCTACCAAACCTAGAAGATTATCGGACTAATTAAAACCAATGCTTATATAAAAGCATGACTATATAGAATAATAATAATAATAATGCTTTTATATAAGCGTTGATGATTATTTTATATAATCATACAAATTTACGCGAATTTGTGTTTCGACAATCGACACTGCGAATTTCACTTCTACAAAAACTGCCAATACTCCGATTAACGAAAGATATGTAGCCAATGAGCTTGTACTCCTTCAGTTTAGCATCCTGTTAAAAAAAATGAACGTTTAAGCCGGTCCTAAATGTAAGGATTATCAAGAGGTTATTGCTCGATCAACTCTTTCGGACCCTGTAACAGTTACTCATGTAGTTCTTATGTCATACCTTATTTATAGTACTATATATGAAATATATATACTACATATGAATGGAATTGTTTATCAAGTCGGCCCGTTGCTATAGCGGGTATAACCGAGACAGAAGCTACCGATCATTAAGACATTACTGGATCCCTTCATAAGAGACGCATATTATAACGTAATATTACAGCGTTAAGGCAAAGGATCGATTGATTTAGGTTTGGGTTAGCAATCGCTAAAAGACGCTGCTGTTTGTGGACGCTGCGGTTCAATGGCTACCTGTTTTAGCACTAATCTACCCATTTGTAAAGAACTGGACTTTCGTTCCTTTCGAAGACAGAGCAGATAGTGTTAGCCATGACTGTCAAATGTTTTAGGAGAATGATTTTGCAAAAGCCCTTGCCAACAAAAAAACTCTTACCTGAAACTCGTTGCTGTTAGCATCATGCTGCTGATCTAGACAGTGACGGAAGATAAAATTCGAGCGACAGCGAGCAGGAATAAGCAGACAGTATTCGCTCTCCAAGCTTTACCACCCGCCTTAATCGGCGGAATACACTGTTTGTTTAATGGGTACATTGGTATAAAAAGTAGCCTATCCAAGGAATTTACCGACAGAAAATCTGCTTTTTCACCGCACGTCACTCTAAATGCTTTATGCTTAAATTGGACAAGTACGACCGTTTGGTATAGACGATATTTACCTCTGAAATTTTCAATGGAAGTAAATGGATATATATATATATATATTTTCAATGGATATATAAAAGATAAAAATAGAAGAAAAAAATAGATATAATAAAGATAATAATTATCTTGCCTTTAAAACTCGACATTTCGCAAAAACTGACTTAACAACCTTAATTCAGCGACTCTAGCTTATTTGTAAGGACAGATCTCACTTTGATCTGTCAGAAGACGGTTATGCAGATGTCTCTTGGGTAAAGTAAAATTCAGGTAGAAAATAGAAAGAAAAAGATTGCGTCTTGCATTAATATGGTACAGTAACTGTATATATAATTTAGCACCGTATGTTATAGATATATCAACATTTAACTACATCGACGTATCTCTTTATAACAAAAGGTGACCTGTCCCATTATTAGACAAGGATTTGATTGAAGGAAAACGTGACTAGGGGTCATTTTTACTTTTTGTAGGCGCCGTCAGACTTCACATCATGCTGAAAATACTAAATTCTAAAGACATTACTGTTACAAGATAGCTTGTAGACCGATTTTATATCAAAAGCATCAATATTATCAGGGATATAATCATCTCGTAGCGATCAGTCATAAACTAGATATGCGGACATTTCAACATTCTCAGATCAATGAGCAGATCCGCCGATTGAAACCAGTTATGATAGGAAAATAGGGCGCGAGTCTCGAAGAATTAGACGCATAAATTGATAATCGTCAGTCCAGAACCGCATAAAATTAGTCCAATTTTGATAAATCTAAACAAGCCGCTGCTTTTTTTTTTATCTAACAACTTCACTATCACAGAGTTCTGTCAGTTGTTATTATACGCATCTCATAATAAGAAATAGCTCTGATGCTTTTAGCAAAACAGCTATGGAGAAGAAATAGAACCATATATATGTAAATTAGAATAGTACTATGATTCTCTCATTGACTATCATTATCATAATCGAACCATATCGTGTTGGGCTATAAAGGCATCTTTTGGGATCTCCAAATATATGTAGCCATACATACATATGCACTCTTAGTGCAGTAGTTGGCACTTATACTTTGCAACGAACGTTTATTATATCCATTATGGAAGAAAAATTGCTTACCTTTTTTTAATTCGTTGTTGTCAGAAATTCGATGACCGCGTTAACTAGCCACACCTCTTCTGAATGTCAGCTGGTACTGACGACGTGGAATTTTTAAGTCAATTGGTACTCGTGGTATCAATATGCGTATTGCGTATAAGCATTATATACGACGTGTGTGTAAATATGATAAATATTGTTTTTTTTAGATAGTATGTTATATCGGTCAATCTTTCTTTGCGAACAAATGTCCGACGTTTTTCGAACACACGGCAAAATATCAGGTCAGTGTGGTTCGATGTTTAGGGACTCAAATAGTTATTTTAATATATCGCTGTATTTTGTCACTGCTGAGATGAGCTATTCCCACACAAATATCAACAGTAAGCAACCTCCTATATACGGCGGTCTCCTATCTACTGAAAAGGATCCTTGACATCCTCTTAACCGGAGTCAAAGAACGATTAATAGTAAATGGTGTGAGAATCTCAGTGTGTTTGTTTGCAGTTGGAGCATAAGTCATCCAATTCATAGTTGTTTCTACTTCAAACTATCCACACGAGATCCGATACCCTGTCAATTTTCCTACATATTCATATAGATTTATGTTTCTTTGAACTACTATGAGCCTCCTCTACCGTTTCGAAATTTCATATTTGGAATGTCTCCCGTCGTAGTACCTAGTTTTTTCCCATATGTATAATCAATCGTACAGTGGTAGATGATCGCGATGGCTAGTTGGAATATATGAGAGATTTCACATTCAGCTACAAATGGCGCATATACGTGTAGAACATATTGACACTTTGGAAGTCATTTTGCATCTATGCAACATATTATACATGTCTTTATAAAAAGCATGCATGCTGAAATAGTAATAATAATGTCATCGATGCACAAATAGAAAACACACTCTATTTAACATATAAAAGTATAATTAGATAAAAAACAATTATAAAGACATTAATATAATCTACAGTGCCTTGTAAGGCACTGTGTTTAAAATGGCAATGGACGGTTAGAAAAATAATCAGCCAGATCACAGCTTCAGCGGTCGTTGTACTTCATCATCGTGCACAAATTGCCATAGCAATCAACGATGTCTCGCTTCCGTATAAAACCATTGTACATTTACTTTGGATGACTCAGTTTATGCCGCATACTTTAGCCCACGCCGTTCGCTTCGCAAGGACCAGAATACAATCGCACAATATTGTCGATGGTCAAAGTTTAGAAGGAATATTTGAAAATGTAGAAACAGACGAGTATCACAATTCCCTCTCTAAACTATAAGTAGCGATCTCTCTAAACCAAATGAAAAGCTAACAGTCAACGGGTGCCCTTGTCGTTCTTTTTTATTTCAAATCCAGTTCCTTGAAAAAGTTCATATAACCTAGCAAAGCTAAACTCGAAGCAGTTTCCGATGTGATTTTGCTTAGAAGTTATGAAACCCCTGTCATTATTCCTCCATGACTTTCGATCCACACAGTATGCTTGGATAAAGCATTATGGCCTGGACCCATGGAAGCAACCCATTTGTGAACAGAATCTGCTTTTCTCGTACGATCGCGTAAGACGTTGAGCAAGACATACGACAGGTAACGAGAGAACTTCGAGTGAACACTTTAAGGCACGGTATATCAGGTGTGACGTCAAGTTACACCCCGGCGTTGTCCGTCTCTGGGGTTACAGTAGAGGGAAATGAGCAAGGGCGTAACGTAAGTATCCAGACGGCTGGTATGAACTATACGCTGCGCGCTGAAAGGTTCGGTTTTTCCGTAATGGAAAAATCAGCAGAGCTCAAGTTTATTTAATTTGCTGTTTTGTATACGTTGCACTAGAGAAATTCGGTGATGACATTATGATAAATCACCATAAATATGCCGGCTCGAGCCGATTAAATCAGCCGTTGAAGGCGGGCTGACCAATATTACGTAGTGAAAAAAATAAGCAAAGCAGGTAGCAGAGCAGTTGACTCAGTACGATAGAAAAAAAATGCGTATACTGTCAAGTTGTCCGCTGCACAATTTTCTCTCGCGTTCAAACCAATTTGAAATGAAGTGATTAATGAATTGCTTCGCCCTGACACTTTGTCAACGTAAAACAATTAAATCCCTAATTGAATCCAAAGGCTCATAAGCTTAGTACATATATATATATATATACTGTCACAACTGACGATAGGCAGACAGTTTAGGTTGGCTTCTGTTGTTCATATCTAGCCTGTTTGACGATACGCAGCGTATTTTGTTGTTGTATGTTATGTAGAAACGCCGAAACGTTCACTCTGCCAATTAAATGAACGTGTAAACTTATGCCAGGGATACATTTTGATTACGTTAGTGAATTAAGCAAATTACTCTTTCATAGAACACGTCACTAGATCTTTTCACGCACCGCGAATCGAACGAGTCCAATTTGTATTTTAGAGGAAAAAAATTTCAGTTCAAGTCAGTAGTATCTTGATGAGAACGGAAACGTAGCTTAAATAAATATAGTTTTCATTTTTTTCATAGCATGTCACTAGCTGATCTACTTTCCTGACATATGTATCAGCTCCTTTGGACCGTATCACGAATAATGCCACGCCGTAGTTTGCTGCCTCTAAGCTTTCTCGTAAACAATATTTTCGGTTGGCGTGTTTCATAATCGATCTAAATATGTATTTCAGTGTTTGGGGCCAATGATGTTTCCCCCGTCCATCTGTTGTAATTAGGTGGTTTGGGATAACAATGTTGTCTGCTTGGTCATGGTGCCGTTAACAACACAGCAGCTTTATACGGCGCTGTATGGGCGGATCTTCGGATGACGATAATGACTGGACTACTGCGGCTGGGACGACGATAACATTCGAATCGGCTTATTGACAACCGTCAAGGTAGGAATGATGAGTCATCCGATGGCGGGCAGGAGCACTTCGAGAGCAGTTCAGCACTGTCGCTGTGCAACGATAACATCAATATAGCATATAGTGACTCTCCCTTCAATTAGAATATCGACTTGATCGGTACACTTGTACTTCTACAAGGTATACTGTATAGAGCTGCTTGTAACACTGTTTTCATATGAAACGTATACCGGCTAGCGAACGACACAGCCGGCGGATTTTGCAAACGGCGTGTCCCTGTAGCGCCTTTGTGGCTGCCGTGACTCCATGAATGCATTCTATATGTGCTTTAATCAAAAAGACATTCTCCATTTGCGTCTAGCCTGTCACTGATACGCTGCTTGATTGCTTGTCTATTCACTACTTAGTATCTGTTTGTCGTTATTATAGCTCTTTCTCTCAGAATGCGTAGAGTAAGACAAGCCAAAAGTGAGTCCGAGGAAGAAGACGAGAGAAACATTAGCGTCATTGCGTTACTGCTCGGCGCTCAAGAGATTAGCGTGGCGGGGGCAGTGGCCCACGGCGCCCAGCGGTTACTTTTCTTGATGTCATCATACTGCCACTCGACGCGATGGCTCGGAAGGCCGAGCTTCCGGTCGAAAGAGGCCAGGAATCGCTTCAAGTGTTGCTGGCTGCACGTACTACACAATCCGTGTGAACAAAAAAGGTTATTTATCATACTACCATTGCAGCAAACATGTTGCTCTGTAGTGGTAAATACGACGGTTCGTCAGTTCAGGACGCCAGCGCCTGTCCTAGCAGTTAGTGCCAAGGGTACTATCAACGCTGGGTTCCGGACCTTCGCGGAAGGCGCCTCCCTGTTACGAGACGTGCCGGCAGAGCAAAACCGCGTCAAGCGATACAAGCGATGCGGTGCGTCATATCGAGCGAAGGAGAAAGCGAGCGAGAACGCACAACCTGTAACGGGAGAACCATACAGACGCTTCTCAGTTGGGTGGTAAGGGTGCGGCATGAGAAGGCACACAAGGTGACATCACGAACGGCGAAGTAGGCGCTTGCCATACAGACCGACTCTTACGTTTTGACGCCTGCTAGAATGTAGCGCAACGTTCTATGTACGTTCACGATAAGACGTCCATCGTAGCAACGGCAACTAAATTAATACAGGTCAGTTTATACAAGGTGGGCCGTCAGTTTTTCTTGTTCTGTTTACTGACCATCACTGCAGCCGTTGCTGATGTATGATTGGTCTAGAGCTCCCAGACGTAACACGTAAATATGACCAATATCTGAGTCACCCAGTCAGTTGAACCTCACCGGCGACGGGTTGACGGGGGAAAGGAAACAATCTGCGTGAAACAGTTGAACTCCTTTGTGAATTGAGTGCTAGTTGAGGGTTTGATCCACTAGCCGGCTTATTGTTTTTCGATAAATTTATCCTACTTTTTCTAAATAGAACAAAAAAATAGATTGTTAAATTTAACAATCCATTTTTTTTTCAAGTAAAAACGTCAGTGTCAAATGCCACTGTTGAGTTTGCTTAGATCGGAGCCCCACAGACAAAGCTCGTAAGCCAACTAGGGTATTATCGCCTGATTTTAGATAAACATAGAAGAAGCTCCAGAAATACGACATACATATGTCGCTGCAAAAATGGCACCTGTAGTTCGACTAATTGAGAGTCATAAAACTGCTAACATCGGCGTTGGGCGAAAACTGGATGGAAGTCCCCAAATAATTGCTATAGAGGAAGAGTATGTACAGTATCTCGAATAGATCCAAACAGTGGGGCTAGAGATTAGACGTCATCTGCATGATGACTCTCGAACGAATGTATAGATAATTCAATTTGTTTTTTTATCCTGTTTACTTTTCAAGAGAAATAAAGGAAGTTAAGTAACAGCTCCGATAAGCAAGCACAAATCACAGCCTGAAACCAAAGCTTCGAATCGTTACTCAGACAACTTCAAATGAAGAAAGGGTACGTACCAAAAAAGAAAACAGCTCTTATATTGGCACAAGTTGTGTGGTATCTGTTGTTGGCGGGATACGAAACAGCGTCACCTGGCTATTTCCAACCGCCCTATAAAAGATACATTTAATCATAATACACAATCTCGCTCCTAACAGGCATCCGACAGTATGGTCACGACCGAGTATAGATCGCTACTGAGTTGAATGTCCGTGCAGTGAAAACGTAAAAAAAAAGACGTTTTTAAGCTTTCTCTGTACCGGAAGCGCGGGTCGCTGAACCATAATCTGCTTAGCAGTATCGACGGCCCGTTATTGAAAAGAAAATTGTTCCGTTGGCTATACAAATAGCTACTAGTTAACTGTCATGCATGATGTCGAACGCCGTAAAATTGTCTCGAAAACGATGCGTTCACAAACCAACTAAGATCACTTGGTTTAACTGCGAATTTCCTAGAATACATAAACGTTGCTATCCAGAGTATTTATTAAGTAGGTTACATAGATAGACCTTTTTTTTACATATATAGATCTTATAGTGTGATTCCGGAAGTACCTTCTTAGCCTGCTGGTGTAGCTGTTGCGATTATTTCGTATGTCCTGAATACATTTCGCTCATGGCTTATCGGCTTTTCCCAGAAGGAAAATAAGGCACAGACACAGGTACTGTTTATTCGGGAGCTACGGACCACATTTTAGATTTGGTGTTACTGGTACGAACAAACAACGATAAGATGATACATATTTTTAGACCAAAATACAGGGCGTACATAAAATATATGATTTGTCATTCTTAAAAAAAAAGCCGTTAAAGGGCAGGATTGAAGTAGGGCGCCATTGGCACAATTTCAATGTATCTTATTCATCTGTTGTTCTCTGCATTTCTGTCACCGCTCGCTAATGCTACAAGTGAGCTGACTTCAGGATCTAGCCATATCATAAATCATCACATATATAATACTGCTAGCAGAACTAAACCCATTATAAGCTTCCCTGAAAAATATTTTAATCTTTTTAGAGCTATTAGTTAGTTCGGCTTCACTTTTTTCAATCCTGTGGAATAAAGCTTTCCGAGAGAACTTACGTTTAGGGTGTGGAATAAAGCTTTCCGAGAGAACTTACGTTTAGGATGTAAATAGAGTTACAAACGATTTCTTGAAGAATACGAGCATTTCCCTAATGAAATGAGAGTTTACGAGAAACAAGCAAACAAGGTAAGAGGTGATCTGATATTTCCCGTAAAAGTTATGCAGACGCGAAAAACTCTGCCAACTTTATACGGATGACAATATGCAGCGCAATAGACAAGATCCGCCTCGAACTCTTAGGATTCGATGGTCATGCAGGGATAATTAGGATGCTTCTGATAGATCTGTGCGCCAGTGAAGCATATTCTCGGATTAATTACATGAAAAAAGATGCGGAAAATTGTCGCCACACGTTTCGAATGAGTCAGGCTTTTTTTTTAGTCATGAAGTGGTGCTGTATGGAATTGTCGAACAACTATCGACCATTTTTATTGAAGCAAATAGTTTCTTCTAATTCAAACTAATATTATCAAACCAAAAAAACGCGCCATTTAGATCGGTGGCATTCTAACATCTTTCTAGTAACACCTGTAGTTTCTGGGCTAAGAGTTCCGCAGAGACCGAGACAGACGACAATATGATCGTACAGCATCCGGGCATGATGGCGCGTGCACGGGAATTTCCCATCCAACTTCTTTCAGTTCATTGCGTGCAGCTAAAGATACGTGCGATCGGACGCTATCATACTGGAAGGTGACGCTTTTTCTATCCAGTAGTTCTGCTTAACTTTTTTTTCCAGTGACCTGTTGCGACCTTGTTCATTATTGACAGCTGAGGTCTGAATTAAGTTTTGCTCGTATCCAAGGCGCTCTCTTCCCTAAATCTAAATAAAAATATTTGCCAGTATTTAGTCCAAATACTACTGTCAAATATCAGCATTCAACCAGCGCACCGACGCGACTTATGCTACCTTAAATATGTGACTTTAAAGCTATATAGCTAGATGAACGGTCAATACTTTTTTGATCAATGATCAACCCTATATTATATCCAATGCTGGCGTACCCGGGATTGCAGTGGATATATGCTGTTCCTCAAGAAGCTTACGTCGTTGTGGGAAAAGTATTTGAATTTAAGACTTGTTTAGCTAGCTATTAGAGTTTCTCTAATTCATGAATGAGTTGACAAACAACTTACGGTTACGCATTGCAAAAGCGGCATAAAATGAGTGGACGCAATGATTATGAATTCTAGAAACTGACAAAAAACAGCTTATATGGTGGTACAGCCTACGTTTCGGTCTTACGTCAAGTACTGTTCTTAGGCATCACATGGATGGTTTCGATCACTGGACAAAGTTCGTCTACGGCCGCGTTCGAACCTAAACTACAACGTAACACTAAGATTAGCGAGTAATGGCCCTATTTATTAAGCTATCACGCGGACATGATGCTACAGCCTACGTACAAATAATTTGACAATGTTAAGTTCTACGTTTGCGGTTGGCTTTAAAATGCGGCCATGCGCTAAAATCCGGTAAAAATTTAGTCCTGAACCGCTGAACGATAGCCAGTCTCTAAGATGTTAGCCTCAATGAACGCACTCATATATATATATATATATATATATATATATATATATATATATATATATGCTTGCTGTAAATTGAATGCGAAATTGCCATAAATAAATAGTTGAAAACAAAGGTAACGATAATTTCCACAGTTGTCAAAAAAGTAGCTAAGGAAAAAGGAACTGTATAGCCGAAGCAGATACCATTTGAAGATTAGTACTTTTTAGCTCCTGTATAATTATACGTAGTGCTCTATGACAAGCCTGTTCTGTATTCAAGGGCTAAATAAACGTAGTATAAGCATGTATAGCACAAATGTATAATGAACTCAGGAATACGAATCCACACTGAATGAAAAAAGTGAGACTGCGAACGCAACGTAGAAACAAAGGCTTAACGTACGTAAGTATGACGTACGTGGTCCTTCTGATTATCATTTTTTAACGAAAGAAGAAAACTGATTGCCAAATTAAGTTCCAGCAGAATTACGCTATAGCCGGGTTGCCACCAGCTGTCGTTTATGCAATCAAAAACAACTTCAGTGTCGTTTCCACAGCTCTTCGCGAACTGTCGTACATTACGACTTTTACACACCAGAGACGCTGTTGATGTTTTGTACGTATTTCTCTTTTTGCTCGTATACGCGCTTGTGAGGAAAATTCAGAGACCCTCGTGCTTAGTACGCCTTCAGTGCGCACCAACGATTTCCTTCTTTTCGCATGACGACGTTTGAGCAATTGCCGGCAGCACCTAACGCAAAAGGAAGAAACACATAACGAGTAAGCAAGCTACTGCTGCTGTGACTACAGCCTTTGCTGAGCGGAACGAGTACATCTGTCATCGCCTGCTTCCTGTGCTGGGTTCTCTTAAAAGAAGCAAGTGCTTTTAATACCTTTCCGACCTCGCAGTCATTCCCTTATTAACAGCAAAAGACAACGACAATGGGAACGGTATGTGCAGCAAGTGGACTTATACTGCAACGAACATGGTATTTTTTTGCCACTGGTAAAAACGTTTTTGAATCGAGGCAGGCCTAGACCTTCTAAGAGTATGCATGACCATACACATTGTTGTCGCGCTGCCAAGCTAAAATAGTTCGCTATAATTCGTGGATGTAACAGACGCAAGGGTTCCACGCGCACGTGTAGGGAAACTTAACGTTTTTAAACGGATGCTTCTGGAAGGTAAACAGGCACGCCGTACGAGATGACGTTTTCCATTTTAAATACCTGCAGTCAGTCTCTTGAGATGAAGTCTTAAACCACTCAGATCTAAGCGGAATGAGCTGGAAGGAAAGATGGGGCCGGTGGAGGGGGGACTGGTACTTCACATTTGACGTCAGCACCCACCTAACAGTGTTTCAGAAGGCAACCCAAAATCCTGCTGACCCCTCTTTCAAGATGACGTAGGTGAGTGGTGTACGACTTGTTCGTTTCTGCTTGCGGGAGAAAGACATGTTACTAAATGCGGTGCACCATTGTTCTTTGTTGTAACAACGACCCAACTGGGGGACGCACTTCCAGTTGTAGGCAAACAGTGATTACTGATCTTAAAACCAATTACTGATCGTCGCATATTTGTGCAATTGAAATAGCGTGGTGCATAAGACCATTGGGTCATGCTGCGCTCTCTTTTACAAAATTGTTTACTTTAATGATGCTCTTCTATTTTTGGAGGCCTTGGGAACCCCGAATAGGCTTCCAGAGGGCGAGAAGGAACTTGCTGAGAAAAAGACCTCGCGCACGGCTTTGGGCATGCTGCATTATGTCTAGCCCTGCTGTGGTACATTTGCCTTCTTTGCGTAGGAACACTAGGAAGTGCGACACCTACGCTATCGTAGAAAACACCTAACTGATACTTATTATACTAAGAAATATATACTAGATACTAATGAGTCGCTCATAACTATGAGCTCGTGCGTTAATTGGTGGGACTTTACAACTTTACTTTCATTAGTTGCTTACACAACATGGACCCATGTTCAGGCTTTAACCGTATAAAGTAATAATAGTTTTGCCCTATATAGTTGAGCAAACATTTGATTCGGTTCTATTGACATGCTTGCTTTCGAAAACACTTTTCGACGAAATAGTATCATCTCGCCCTCCACAAAAAAACTAACTTTTTTTTCTAACATACACATACGTTTATATACAGTTTTTAGGTACATTTTCTAATCAGTTCAGTTAAGAATATGAAACATATTATTTTTATACGAATCATAATAGTGACGACGCATTTTTCCAAAGGGACTGGGGCCGAAATAATAAGAGAACAAGATATGATCCGTGAGCCCTCCAACAATACTTACTTATCACAAAGGAGGAAACTGGATTGAATCATTTGTTGTCGAATTTGAAAGTTACCGCCAAAAGGTCAGACCTCTCCGAAAAGCATTTTCGTTCTCTGCTATAAAACTACTTAGATAAAATACACTGCGCTCACACTTTCATGTTTTATACTCAGCATCGTACTGTTTATCGTGAAATTAGCCGGCATCAATTATACGCTTCGATACGCTTTAGTTATCTGAACTGGAAATGATATCTGCGTAGTTCACGCATAAAGCAGGTAGTTCGGTCAGATAAGAAACTTTTCAACAACAACAACGAGATTTCTAATGCATTCATGAGCTGATTCTATGAAAATGGAAATGAATAACTTCTATTTGTAATTTGTGTTGGCGCTAGTGGTGTGAGCAGTATCGGCCCCTGGTTGCACTATACGTGCCAAAACGCGAAACCATCGACGCAGAAATCTTTTGAAAACCGCGCTTTCGATATAAAAAATGCAGAAAAATTAGAGTTATATTAGGATACACGATTTCGATAGCGGAAAACATGTCGTTTCATGAGCGCTATGCGCAAAATTCTATTATAATTGAACCTGGTACAGAAGCGAACTCCAATCAATTACCCGTTGGCTTCTATTCGATCCGCCAGCGTTCCATATCGCAACTATATTTGAAATAAAATAAAAGCACCAGTAGCAGCAGCAGCATTGCTCGATCGACTGTAATTATCACAAGATTAAAGATGCCAATCCGTAAATGGTATGACAAACATTCTACGAACGCTATTTGGCGGGGTGGCTGCTCAGCTAAAAGTAGCTTTTGCAAAAGCTACGTAAATATTACTACAACGTTCTGTGCTCTCGCAAGACGCATTGGTAATCTGCCTCCACGGTATCCTTGCCTGTGGAAAAAGGTCGGACACCAATAGTCAATTCAAAGTAATCTTACGGTTCTTATTTTAATAAGTTCTTATCATTATTATTACGATTATATAATATTATAGATATTTTTGTCGTCACACAGTTATTTGAAGAACGTGATTAAGACGCTAAGGATCGAGCGACCTAATAGATAATTTTACTAGCAGCGTTAAACAAACCGTGAAGGAAAGTTCTTTGTTCCTATGATGACTAGTTATAATGATTTAGTGTTCGTCAACTTCTGTCGTTAGGATTTCGTCCTTTTTCAAGGACACGGTCCTGAGAAAAGAGTCAACGCGGAGCAACCAGATGATACGTAATTGCTTACGGACGTTGAATGAAAAAATTTCTTGGATTCACCATTTCTCAGAATTAACCCGCAAGCAAATCAAGTGCAAATGTAGGTCAGAAAAGTTTGTGGTCAACAATATAAATGCGTTTCTGTTATTATTACAGCCAGAAGTGAGCTGCATCCATCGATATGTTACGACAGTATCGTTTAATTAAAATTATATTAATATAACTTGAAAAACGAAATTTTAATTTACTAGCTAGGGAGTGGAGCGTTCCTTTTCTTATGACTTCAAT